>NC_052503.1:48976584-49071970 GCF_016617805.1 Bactrocera tryoni
CGGCCGAAAGAGCGCGCGAGATCGCGAACCGCTGCCGGTTTTCGCATTTGCAATTTGCTATTTCGCATTGTGTTCCGTTGGTAATTATAGCCAGCGGGTATCCTCAGCAGCGGCGCCGACGTCGCCAACTTGTCTTGCCCACAGCCAGACACATGTACGGACGGACAGACGCGCTACAATTGCTGAACGCGCGCCGTTGTTGATTGATTGTCTTGAATTTCGTTATTTTTTAATTTTATTGCATATTTTGTTCTTGTTGTTTTTGGTGATTTTGGATTTTTTATTTCGCTTTGTTGTGTTTGACGCGCTTCAATTGCGCTTGAATGCCAACAAATGTCAGAATAAACAACAATTGATTTAGGTTTAATTTTTGCAATTTTTGCATAATGTGCAGAATTAAATAAAAATAATTTGCAATTCAAATAATTGAAAATTAAAATTAAAAAAAATAGGAATAGAAAAGATTAAATAAAAAAATAAAAGATCGGAATTAATCAATTAAGATTAATAAGAAAATATTAAAAACTAAAAATATTTAAAGCTGATTTAGAAAAGAAGATTAAAAATTATTAAAAATGTTAACAAATGTAAAAATAATAAAGAAAATAAAATAAATGTAATAAAAAAAGTTCAAAAACATAAATAAATAAAAATCATTGTAAATTAAAAAATATTGAAAACTAAAAATAATAAAAGTTAATTTATAAAAAAATAGATTAACAAACAATAAAATTAAAAACCATTAAAAATCAATAATAACAGAATAAATAGAACTTAAAAATATTTGAAAAAATATAAATAAATAGAAATCAATGAAAATTAAAAAAAATATAAAAAATTAAAATAAATAGAATTTAATAAAATTTTAAAAAATGTAAAAACCTTAAAATCCATAAAAATAAAAAAATATTAAAAACTAAAAATGAATAAAAATAAAAAAGGTAATATATAAAAAGCAGATGAAACATTAATAAAAAAGTTAACAAATAATCAAATTAAAAAACGTTAAAAATCTTAAAATAAATAGAATTTAAAAAAATTGCGCAAAATGTAAGGAAATTAAAATCAATAAAAATAAAAAAAATACTAAAAACTAATAATAAATAAAAACATAAATTAAAAAAAATTAAATATTAATAAAAAGTTAACAAACAATAAAATTAAAAACCATAAAAAAAAATAAAAAAAATAAAAGGAATGTAAAAAATTAAAAAAAATATATATATAAATAAATACATAAACAGTTAAGATAAAAATAAAAGTTCACAAAAAATCTCAAAAAAATTATATCTAAATTAAAAATAAAAAACGTGATTCATTTAAAAATAAATGCCAATTATTTCTCGTGTTGCAGGCAACTGTGCGCGTGAGTAATTGTGTTGTGTGGCAGTGCGGCAGTGCGGCAGCAACGAACAACACCTGCCAGCCGCTGTTGCCAACTCATTCGCAGTGCAAGCAAGTGAAACAAATGAATTAAACAAATTGTATTAAATAAATTCAAATTGAATTAAAATAAATGTGTATTCATACTTATTCGTGTGCCTTTGCATGTGTGTGTGCGCCAGCAAAGTAGCGCTCAAGTGCCCTTGACGTGCAACAAGGCAGGCAGTGGCGCGGCTCAAGTTATGCGCTGCAGCATTGACGAGCGAGTGTAAAGATTTTCAAGTGCAACTTAAAAATAGCAGATATTAAATTGTAAATTGTAGACAGGCAAGCAATTTTTATTTGAATTTTTGAATTTAACATACTTAACAACGTGTTGTTGGCGCTGCAACTGACAAGGTACGTTTTCGCACTTATTTGCATTTTTTTTATGTAAAATAATAATATTCTTGTTTTTAATTGCGTTTCCCAAATTTACTCGCATATGATATTTCGTTAAAGTTAAATGTTCTTAAAAAGTCTCTCTTTTACTCACTACAATTGCTCGTGTTCGATTCTGATCCCTTTGTTTGAGCTCTGACTTCTTGCCGCAACATTTTTATGTGAAAGCAACCACAAAGTTGTCAAGTTTAATTTATTATTTGAATATCTCATGGCAGAATTGTTACAGTTTATAATCTAGTCTAGTTTATTTGATTTATGTTTGTACATATTTTAAAACAATAATACGGTTTTTCCGTAGAATTCAAAAATAGAGCTAATGGTTACCTGAATAATGGCTGAATTATGACAATATAAGTACTAAAGTCTTATTGAATAAGTCTAGGAAAAGTATAGGCAAACCCGCTGCTAGCATATCGGAGCATTGGTCATTTGGAGAACATACGTTAAAAATGGGAATGCCCTATAACAACAGTTGCAAACTCAAAGGGACTAACGAAACGGTTCTAAATCTCATCTGTGAGTGCGCAGTTCTGCCATCGACCGCTTGAAATTCATGAGATCAAATACTAAACCTTTACATAGTGTCTATATACAAATTGTATACTTCTTTAAGTGGTTTCATTAGGAGCACCAAATGCTTTGAACACAGCATTGAAATGTGATATTAAAATATAAAGGTATTTCGATAGTGTAATGGTGTAATTGAGTCCGAAGAACCATTCTTACCTGCCTACCATATTATAACCCATTAAAGAGGTATTTTTGCTAGTTTCTCTTGATTTTTTGCACCAGTTTTATTTATTTATACCAGTTTTTAATTCGATTAGCCATCTTTCCGAGTTTTTCTAAAGACTAGACTATGATTTTGAGATCTGGCACCGGTATATTTTTCTCGTTTCTCTTAAGTTTAATTAATAAAATTTAAAAATTTGTCCGTAAAGTTAAGGTGAGTTAGCTTTGGAGCAGTTTAGCAAGACCTGATAGATCAATTGCGAAAAAATTAGTAGGAGGTTGGCAGGGAAAGATAAAAGTTCCGGAAGCATAAAGAATATTGTAAAAATTCTCTATATTTCTAGATATCTATTTACATGAGGTTTTTCTATTTTTTATTCCTTTTTGCAAGTGAGGAAAATACAAGTTTTAACGGCGATTTTTTGAACAAAGAATGTAGACCTCCGAGCTGTACTTTGAATAGCTTTCATTTTAGTTTCTATTAGGTCAGAAGGCTTTCATCATTCTGAAAGTCCAAATCGCAGACAAAAAGTGGGTTGCAAAGTAACTAAATAAATCCTAGTAGAGTAGAGCCCCTATACATAAAGTAAACAACAAGCTTTTTTCAACAACTTTTTTCTCATATAAAGAATTAAATATTTTATTAGAATTTTTTATTGTTACAAACGTACACTATTAACAAAGAAATACTGAAATCGGAAAAAAGGGAAAACAAAACTGAAAATTGGATTTTTGACAGACATTTTCATATGAATTTCAGTGAAAATTTCGCGGATGTTTTTTTTGAAATAGTTGTAATCGAAAAAAAAAATCCTTTGTTCAAGTCATTAAGAATTATATCTCAAAGACCTGTGTAAAATTTCATGAAGATCGGTTGAGTTGTTCTCGAGAAATCTTGCCAATCGACTTCAACACACTTCACACAGTTTTGAGAAAAACGCGTTTAAAGACGACGCCCTTACCCTACCTAGCCTCGAGCACACAAGTTCTCAAGGCTGTGTCTCCGAAACTGTTACTCGGATCAACTTGAAAAGTTAGGAGGTGTTGTAGAATTTAATAAGACAATAAAAAAAATCCAGTTTTTGAAACCCGTAAACCCATGTAACCCCCTAAAATGTACCGCACTAAGTGCACTTAGCAGCAATACTGGTGTTGGCAATATTATCATGTCCTTGAACCGAAAGATATATAAACGACTGGCAAAGAGATTTCGCACTCGACAAACTTAAGCAACTCTTAAACGAACCATATTCGAGATGCCATTAAATCATCCCGCAATAGTTGGTTTAGGTAATTGGAAAGTACCCTACGTGTTTCGGTCAAAAGTTGTTACTTTAAACACATTTCCTCAAACTACTTCGGAAACATTTTCTACTGCAGCCAATATAAGAATGTAATGTTTTTAAAGATATTTGAAACCAGCGATACCTGTGATGTTCTCAAGAAACATACTATACACATATGTATATATGTATGTATGTATATGAATTCATTCCAGGTTACCTGATATTTTATTTGTGGTTCTTCTAAATAAAAAATCATACAATAATATTGAAAAAGTTTCTGTTCAGAAATGAGTTTTCTTGGAACTTTTCTTCCTTAGTGAAACTGAATTACAGCTTTAGCAAATTTTTTCGTATTTGAAGAATTCCTACAGTAAATTTGTCAAACTTGCAATAAACCACGATAATTTCCGTAAAATATTCGTTTCGACATTTGTTTTCTTTGACAAGTTGAATAAGATATGATAGTGGAAAAGGTGGCGCCACTGTGCCACACCTTACATTGCAATTATTTCTTACGCGCAATTCTTGGAAATACAACAAAATCAAAAGCAAAAACCAACAACACCTTAAATTTTTCCTTTGCGCGTATTTTTAATCAATTTCGTATTTGCTTTAGTTCGCCTTTTTCAGCAGAGTTTGCACTTAAACTACGCCTCCTCATGCCGTTGCCTCACGAGTAGAGTAAGCACACACAAACATACACGCGCGATGTATGATCGCGATAAGCAAGTTTATCTTCAACCATAACAATCACAATGTTTCATTGCTGGCTTTTGTCAAGTGTCGAATTTCCGACGATTTATGATTCTCTTAAGTGATTTACAACAATTTGTGCTGTCGAACGCCCACAGCTGCCGCTCGCACTCCAATTGCAGCAGTGATTTTGGGTGGAGCGCGAGGTGCAAGAAGAAAGAGTGTAAAACAATACACCTAGGCAGCCAAGGTTGCGTGGGCACACGCATACATATATGTATATGCATATGTATAAATACACACATATATTATATATATATATATATGTTTGAGTAAGCTCCACTCAACGCTGCCAATACTTTGGGTTCATTTTAATTTGCATCTTGAACTGCTCCACTTGGGCGCGTGTTCAAGGCGCATTGCACTTGCGAAGTGTCCTTCGTTGTCGACTTTCGTATGGCTGTGTGTATGAGTGGTCTCAAGCTGTCATTATAAAGGACTTACTTAATGGCGCCAGCGGGAAAGTAGGTTGATGTATGTAAATGAGGTCAATTGGGGATTATTTATTGGCTTAGCGCGACAGTGTTGCGGAATTATTTGGGTTTCTTCATGAAGTTGGCTGTGGTTTAATTATATGTTTCGAATTTCGGTAATGGAAGAACATAAAAAGGTACAGAATTAAAATTCGAAAACTGAAAGAAGTAAATTTGATGTAGAGTTTTGTAATTCTCAACAAGTTGATGCAATAATTTATACAGTTAGTTAGAGTTACTCGACGATTAGGGGATCTATTAGGTTAACAAAATTACTCATTGAAGTAAAAGGAAATCGGTAAAAGGTCCTTAGCTTCAAAAACTTCAAAATATAAAATCGACAGAACGTAGGGCATGAGTTTGATCCTTACCTCTGCGTATGTATTTTTCTTGAAACTCCGTGTTTGAATGATAGCAAAGGAACAAGCACCTAGCATAGCATTTTTAATTCTTTCGAGGGTTCTCAGTTGCATCCCACTAAGGAAAACAAAACTATTTTTATGTTCTTATGTCCACCAACCTAATCACGACTTGTTTGAACCAAATATCCATACAAAGAACTTATGGTAACACTTTCGCCATCAAGCAATTGAAAGTGTCAGTCATTATATTCATAATTCTCTCTGACAGTGTGGCACTTAGCATATACTGACTTTATTTACTCAACACAAGGAGGTTATGACCTAAATGCAATTCATAAATTATTATTTGTGGGAAACTTTGGGCCGGCGAGTAAACGTATGCGACTCAGTGGGTAAAAATATTTAATTACTTTTAACGAATGTACATATGTAAATTAATAATTAATCAACAAATGACGAAAAATTAATAAAATTAGTTTAAAAAAAAACTAGTTCAAAAAAAATTTAAAAATTAAATTAGTCCTTAAAATTAAAATTTTAAAATTAAAAATCTAATTAATTTTTAAATTAAAAAATAATTTAGTAAAATTAAAAAATTAATTAAGTACTTTAATATTAAAAATTAATTTAATTTCTTAATATTAAAAATTAAATTAATTTCAATTTTAATTAAATTTTTTTTCTATCGTGTGGCAACCCTTTCCAAAATTATATTTGACCGAAAGCAGGCAGTTTTAATTACAAGTTGAAATATTTTTAAATTTTATAATTTTTTTTCAATATGAATTTCAAAACAACTGGCAACTCTCTCAAAAATTTTCAGTTGTAAACATACTTAAATATTTTTAATGTACTATAAATATTTCATTGTTAATTTATCACACATATTTAATTGAAGTTAATTAGAATAATTAAACAAGTGGCAACTTTTTTGAAAAATTATTTTCCTATCTACACCGACGTAAGCTACAACATTTCGAAGTGTTTTGTCTTGAACTGCTGCTGTGACATTTTCTTTATTTTATAATAAAAAGAATATATTTATTACTTGGTTTCAATAAAGTTTTTAAAATAAGTGGCAAGGCAAACGTACTTTCAATTGCTGGGGTCTTTAAACGTCTTCAGTTTATTCCCCATATGTTACTTTTTTGTGAATTATATTCTTTTTATTATTATTCTATAAATTTAAAATACAAAAAAATAAACAGGTGGTAACTCTATTGAAAATATTATTTGCAACAGCAAGTTTCTCTAAGCCGACAAATTTTGAAGGGTTTCTTTAGTTCGATACAAATATTGTAAGATTTGAATTAAATTAAACTTCAAAATGGTGGCAACCCTAAAACAATTTTCCACTAGGATCTTTCATTTCTAGAAGTTTGTCATGTCTAAGAGTTGGAATGCAAAGAGCTTAAGTGAATATATACTACTGCATAAATTATATTCATCTGAAAGCAACAATTTATTAAGTGTTCTTATTAAGGAATCCCCACTGTATCATAAACACATAATTTGCATGTCTGACAGGTAAAAAGCGAAAATCAAATGAAAATTGATATAATTTGCTTATGATGACAAGCAACTTTTCAATTTCACCAATTTTAATTAAACAAATAATAATTCTCAGCAGTTTCTCGATGTGGCAATCATGAGCGTTTCTAATTTTAATTGGCGCATGCAAAAGTGCCAGGCATTCGTTGGCCTGCGACCGATTAGACAAGCTCAATTGCTGCTGTGACTGCGGTGGGGATTTGCTCATTAGCTAATGCGTCAATCAAAGTACCATTGCTGTAGCTGTTGTTGTTGCAATTGCAGCAAACCGTTGACACAGCGTCTGCTGAACGTGCCGCCAATGCAAATGGTGTGTGACCAAGCGACCGACAAGCGGACGAACGAAAAGTGGAAAGGTGCTCACATGCAAAATACTTGATGCACAGTTATGCATATGCTTCATTATTGTTGTTGTCATGCAGGGTGTACTGCCATTAAAATAGATAGCGTGCAACAACAATTCGTTGCGGTTATAAAAATAAATGCTCAATTTGCTTTGCGCGAAAACTAAGCAAAAGTCAGCAATGAAAATAAAGAAGCAGAAAGAGTTGGAAAAACATGCAAATATTTTCCTTTGTTTTGTGACTTGTGTAATCTGCCTTGTGCCGTGTGCGGTCAAGTTCAGGGAATCGGTAAATAGCCGGGTGTTCGACGGAAAGTGTCACTGCATTTTATCTGGTTGATTTTGTTTTGCTCACACCACCTGTGACTGGGCGTTGTAAATTTACAGTAATTGCACATGCAGTTCATGACAACTGTTGAATACACCACACACACACACATACACATGTAAGCACATGAATTTGAGCGCATTTGTGCAAACAAGTGAAATTCACAGCCGGAAATGCTTTCTTTGCGAGATCAGCGCCTACGATCATCGACTCTGACACGGATTCACCCACACAAAACAACCACAAACACACACACATACATACAAACAGGCACATGCACTGTACATGCACTGTAATCAGCATATTTAATTAAATTAGAAACAAATGATTAAATGAAAACTAGTTCGAAACAATTAAAAATACGGCGCGGCACTTGAATTTACATAAATATGAAAAGCCGGCAAAGCTTATATATTAGGGTGACTCTATGGGTTGAGTTCTTAAATTAAAAATTTTTGCATAAAGATTAAATCTTAATTTTTAATTTAATTTAAATTTAAATTTAAAATTTGTATTGGTTTTTGAAACTAAATTTTTAGTTTCTTATGCGGTATACACGGACCTTTAATATTAAAAATTAATTTAATTAAATTTTTCATTATCAATTAAAATTAAATTTACTCTAATTTTTTTTCAGTTTGTAAAAAAATTTAATTAATCTTTAAAATTAAAACATTAGTTCATTTTTAATTTAATTTTTAATTAATTAAATTAATTTTTTTAAATTTAAATTTTTTTAATTTTAAAGTTAATTTAATTTTTAAGAGTAATTTTGTAATTTTAAAAATTAATTTAAAATTAATTTAATTTAATTTTAAAAATTAATTTAATTTAATATTAAAAATTAATTCCGATCTTTAACATTTTTTTTTAATTTTTAAAGTTAATTTAATTTTTAATATTAATTTTGTAATCCCATATTTAGGATTAATAGAAAAAATCGATTCAAATATTAATACAATTATTTCTTAATGCATTATTTGCAACCCTGGTGTCCATTAATTCCCAAGTTTTTTGGAAACGCTCTTTGTTAGTGGTATTTTTTCCATAAAAACATTCCTTTGGTAGTGATTATTCTTTAAAAGTTATACGCAATTAAAGTTATGCACCAAATGTTCTGAATTCAATAGGTACCATGGCGTATGAGTAATAAATAATTTATAAGGCATTTATGTACATATGAACATATATGAATGCCCGGAGCATTTGATGTATGTATAACTTTAACTGCGTAAAACTTGAAAAGGAGTGTTTTTATGGAAATAACCACTGATAACTTTTTATAGAGAAGAAAATTTTGTGCTAGAAAATCGTTTTTTAATATTTGCAGGTTTGTTTGCTTAAAAGAAAATACCATTTTGTATATGAATAGTATGGACGTACATGGGAAAAAATATGATTTTGCTTAAATTACGCTTGTTTATATTGAATAAAAATTTTTAGGGCAACTTTTGCAAAAAAAAAAAAAATAAAAAATAATCTACTTGAGTAACAACGGACACCCTAATATGTATGCATGCATAGTTTGCACGTATGCCATATATGTATATGTAAATAAGTTAACGCTGTCAACGTTTGTCAGACGGCCAGACAGTTGAGGGCGGAGCTGTTAAACAGGCGGTAGACTGATTAGCGGCACTGAATCGTCTCGTATATACGGGCGTCTATATGTACATGTGTCGATATATATGTAATTGCAATTACTTTTGAAAGAGAAGAATTATAATTTATAATGATGAGGCTTTTAAAATTAGTTTCTAAGAAAATTTCAATTTCAATTAGGTCCCAAGAAATATGAAGTATGTTACAAAACTGGTATCAAGAGAAAGCTATTGGAAGATTATTAGATTTATGACGAGTAAAGTTGACTCCCGTACACAAACAAAAAATAATAACATTTAGAGCAGTAATCGTTTCAATTTAAATTTAAAAACTGAGAAATATTTAGTGTCAAAGCCTGCCTATTATATTTGAATTACTTTATAGAATTGGTGCTTAACCGCAAACCCGGACTTTCTGTCTATTAATTTAGACTATTAAATATGGAATAGATAAATGGTACATATACATACGTACGCAGTTGCCACATTTCTATGAAAAAGATATATATATGTATATATATAATATATCACATTAAATGTATGGTAGGTCCTTATTAACTATGCCAAATATGGTCTATCAACCAGTTTGTTTACAGCAGCTGCTTAAGGGATAAAAATATTGATCAAAGAAAATTTTGTACTTTTAACCGAATTTCGTGTTCGCGAGTGTTGGAAAAGGCTTAGTTTTATCAAAAAATCAAGCCTACGAGTGGAACAAACCCTTGAATGAAGGTATTCAACTAATTAAAAAATTGAAAATGTTAAGGATATTCTGCTTGAAAATCGTCAGACAAATGTGAAAGATATGGCAAGAGAGCTCGACAACTCTCGCGAGTCCGTTCGAACGATTTTAGTGGATATTTTGGGTATGAAACGCATTCTTGCTCGACACATCCCGATAAAGCTGAAGTTTTTTCAAAAAGAGTACCGTAAACTGGTCTTTTTGGACATGCCTAATTGTGCGAATGCCGATCCCAGCATTATAACTGCCGCTGAACTTATTGATTTAAATCAAGTGCTTATAAGGAAAACTTTTGTATTTGACCAATTATCTTCACTAAATTTGACATAGATGGCTATCCAAGGCAGCGCTTTAATCTCTAAAGAAATTGTTGAGATTGGAACACTATAGCACCTGTGAATCTTTCATACAAAGATATTTACTTACTTACATAAACATGTTTAGGTATTATAAATATGTGAGTATGTTATGTGACATCATTTAATGCTCAAGGTAATCTGCATTACAAACATTCCATTCTCACCATTATGCTGTATGCGCAAGAAGCAAGAAGTTATCGCTGTTAAAATATCAAATGATTAAGGTATTGAATATATTGTATTAGTATGAATGTATACGTAAGAATATGATTTTGGTAGAAGGTTAGATATTTATGATCAGATAAGACGAAAAAATGAAGTAGCTTTAAAAGTGAAAAGCATAACATTATGTAAGTGGTTGTGTCGTCATCATAACAAACTCTTATAAATTTTAAAGGACTCTTAAATCAATAGCACCTCTTATACTTGTGCTTCCATAATTTATTTACTTAAATGAAAGTTTACAAGTGTACTAAATACACTGTTCAACTTCCTTGATTCCAACTACGCCATCGTGCGAAAATCCAACAGAACAGACCGCTGAAATCAATCAGCCAAACGGTTGCGACAAACGAAGCACTTAAGCTGACGATTTAGCAGACAATCAAATGCTCAGTGCATTTTTCGCATAAGTGAAATAATGCTTTGATGCCTTTGTGACTTTTATCTGTGCGCCAAACAGCTTACACTATATGATTACATACATACATATATATATATATACATACATATACATATATATACATACTATACATACACATAGTGTAAATATTTACATGCGTTATAGCGCACTTATAGTATATTAGTCTATATCGCCTAAAAGGCAGTGTGGCAGCTTTGGTGTTCGCAAACAATCGCAACCATTGTGGGAAAGTATATACGTACCTACATTTACACATACAAACATTTATTTAAATGCATATAGTCGTACGTATTTACATAACCGTTTAGTGCTAGCATACCGCAAAAATAAAGTACCTACTTAACTATTATGCTAACTATATCCATAATAGCATGACCATACTTGGACTAGAAACATTTTTTTAAAACTAAATCAGAAATCAAGCTGAATAGAGTTTTTTTATAGAGCTTCTGACAAGTCATGATTTTGCTCAATCAATTTTGAAAGTGTTTCATTCATTTTACTCCAGAAATATATAAATAGTTGTCTGGTTGGAATATCTTTGAGAAGTACGGAAAGATAATCCTGCTTATATTTGGAGACTACAACAAGGTAAATAGATATCCTTAGTTTAAATCGGTTGACCTTACATTCCCAAGAAACTACCCATTTGTCGAAACTCTCACTATCGCACCACTATAGCATATATGTACATAGCTGCCATATAAACGGATCGATCCCAATCAAGCGAGGACAATATTTTTATTCAGCAAGATATCTCAATGAAATTTGAAGCAGATTATTGTACAAGACAACGGTAAAAATTCCGAACAAATTGATCAGATCATATAGTATTGTATATATAGGGGTTTTCAATAGGGCACTACGAAAGTAGACCGATAGGAACAGCAAACGATGCCATACTTTTTTTTTCGCTCTTTTGACATTTCTCTTCAGTAAGGTTTGCCATTCATCATGGAAAGATATACGATTCAAGAATGAGTTGAAATTATTAAAATTTACTACCGAAATTCGGAGTCAATGGCCTCAACTTTAAGAGCTAGTTTTCATACAAAATAATTCTTCAAAATCAAACTCTTGTATAGAAAAATTTTTAATTGATAAAATATCTTCATTAAATTTGGAATGGATTGATACCAGGTGTACCGGTATGAAACGATCGTTTGTTTGTGAAAATCAAATACTAATTCTGAATGGAAAAGTAAAGAATTACTATTCATAGTATTGACCACTGCTTTTCACAAAGTTTGGCTGCCTTTTCGATAATTTGTAGATAACAAGCCAATAGAAATGTACATCTTTTGAAGCAAACCAATCAGACACGTAATTTTCGACACCTGCATAGGAATCGAAGTTCCATCGATGAAAACAAATGATAATCAAAAGAGGAAAGTCTGGTGAATACCCCGGCTGGGGTAATAGCACTCAGCCTAGTACTTTGATTATATCCTGAAATGATTTTGCTTTGTGTGCACAAGTTTACTTTGCCGTGTCAAAAACGTGGATCAAATTGACCATTTGTTGTCTGTAGCGATTATTATTAACAGTTTCACCAGGTTTTAGAAGCTCAGAATATACCACATCCTTTTGATCTTTATCTTACCGAATCGATCTGTTTTTGCAGTCAATGTTGATGGTTGTCCCAAATAAACCTATTATTTTTTCTGTTTAGGGTTCTTAAAATAACTCAATTTTTCATTGCCAGTGACAATTTGAAGCCGAACCGATTTTCTCTCGTTTCTTTGAAGCAAAAAGTGTTTTTCCGGGTTTTCTTTGGCTTTCATTCATTTCATATGGCACCCATGTTCCACACCTTTGGATCTTTTCTGCAGCTTTCAAACGGTCTGAAGTTGCTTGTTGCTCATTTGATTTTGACTCAAAAATTCATCTTCATCCAATATTGCTTACAGTTCGGTGTTTTACACATTAATTTGGTGGTCTTCCACGTTCTTTATTTCTCACATCAAAATCATTATCTCTGAGTTCTTGAAACCAGTCTTTGCATGCTGCTTCTGATAGAGCACGATTACCATTTGCCTCGACAACCATTTGATGCGGCTCTGCAGTACTTTTCTTCAAATAGAAACAAAAAATTAATGCTTTTCGCAAATCATCGCTTTTCGGTAAAAAATATGACGTTTTCAATACAATGAAAAAATATGATTATATTTGTTCAGTAACTGTAAGAACACTACAGGAAAAAGAGCTTATATGGAAATATTTTTTATTTGTGAAGGCTATTTTAGCTTTGGCGCAAGCAAATTTAACGTATTTTATTGTTTTGATTATTAATTTAGTTTATTTTATTTTTTTCTTCTTATTTCATCTCTTTGCGCTCAATTTTGTTTATAATCTTAGTTGTATTTTATTTCTGGTTCTTTATGCCTCTCTGTATGCACTAAAAGGTATTTACGTGTGATATCCTCAAAAAAGCCGAGTTCAGCTGCACTTGTAAGGTGTATACACCGACCAGGGTATACCACTCAACCAACCAAACAATAAGGCACATACAAATACACATACATATTTTGCGTCAACTCGCTTTTGTTTGGGCAAATTGGTACGAGCCAAACGCGTGCTAAACACACGCAAACACACCAATAGCAATGCAAGCAGCAGCACGTTTTCAGTGAACGTATCCAGCTGGTTTGCACAAACAAACAAACGCTCATACACAGCCATACACCCATAAATATAATTATATACATATATATAGATATGTATACATATGTATTTATATGGACTCACAACTTTTAAATGCGATCGCAGTATACTTTTCACAAACTAAACTTCAAATGACCTTGAGCGCAGCGAACAATGCGCGATTTCATTCAAAAGAAGTGCCAAAAATGGCGCCAACCGAACACTGAAGCATTAGCTTGGCTGTTGTTATATTCAAAATGTTATAAAAATTAATTAAAAATGTATCTTGCACTTGTTAGGCAAATACGTGCAGGTATTCCTTCGCTTGTTTTTGTTGTTCAAACGCAACTGCCTAGTTGTCAGCAGCGATTGGGCAATTCATTCAGCGCTCTGTCGCCTTATTTATCAATTAGACATCTGAATATTGTGTTTCCCGTTGTGAGCTTTGCGCTTAATTGGACGCGTTCGCGCAAATTAACGCACAACTAAATAGTATTAAGTGATTGTTATTGTTGTTTTTGATCTATACAATAACAATAATAATAGTAATAACGATAATTTTATACAAAAATCCAGTTTAAATTATTTTTCTAGCACTTAAGCTGATTTATTACGCTTGATTTAGTGTGTGGTTACGTATACGCCACGCATACTCTACGCAATTAAGGGTATCACTGTTTAGAGATATACATATATTCATACATTTGGTGCTTTTTAGTATAATTTAAAGCGTTCTGCATCAGTTAAGCTTATTTAGCAGGCAATTAATGCCTTTCAAGCATTTTTTATGCTAATTAAATAAATTATTCGACGGATTTATTCGTCACACATAAACTCTACTACACAGATACCTAGGTATGGCATTAATTGAGTAAACGCTTTCTGCTTATTTATGTGCATATTCGTTATTTTTTTTAACAAATTCAATCACTTCTACATGTGCCTTTGCTTGATTTCTTCTAAACAAGCTTTAGCTATAAATTTAATAATAATTAATTGCGTATAACTCAACTAATGAAAGATTTGCTGAAAATTTTAATTCATATAATCAAATTTAGCTCTCATTTAATCGTGCCAATAATAGCCTAAATATTGATTTGTGGTATCAAGGGCGAAATTAATTAAGTTAACTCAACAAAAATGAGTGGAATTTAATAGTATATAATAAACTATAAAAAATATTAAAAAATACATTGAAATTAAAAAACTATTCAACTAATTAATCCATGGTTTCATATAATATAATATTCAAGAAGCATGTTCCAGTCTCTTCATATTGTTATGGTAGCGACACAGCACCTTCTTTCAATAGATACCATACTTTGACTTGGTTTGCATTCACTTCTCTTTTGGCTCTGTACATCCGATTATCAGAGCAAACACTTCTATATTCTTGGACAAATATTTTTGAAGGTGAAGCCTATGAAGCTAATCAAATATGCTCAACAAATTTTTCGCAAATAAAAATATTTTGCCGATTTTTGTTGTTGTTTTTTATACCAATTGATCCAAACTTTCGAAGAATTTAGGCAGAGATCTAAAATGATTAAGATATCAAAAAATAAGACAACACCTTCTCTCAATAGATATGATTTGACTTGGTTTGTAATATTTAAAAAAATATCGAAATTTTTTCGACCATTTTCATACAAAAGTTACCAAAAATAGCTACGAATGGAAGTCTAATGGTTAGCATGCATATTCATAAAAAAAAATAGTATAGTGTAACCTATGCTTTTCTGAAGCTGATTCAAATTCCTATACAATTTGAGTATTAAAATTGGTGTATAAGCGATGAGGATCTTTCCAACTCAGAAGAAGAACCATATCTTAAGCCCTTTTTTGGTTTAAGAATGTATTATTCAGTACCACTAATATGGATGTTTTTATATTTAAAGAAATTTTACAGATGCTAATTTATTTAATAGTCAGTTTAAATCAAAATCGGATAATTATTTCAAATAAAAATCTGTTACAATTAAAAAAAATATTATTTATAATTTCACAACTACTTTCTCAACATAAAGGCACATCGCAGCTGTGTTAGAGCTTGATTTCATCACAAAGCATCAGAAAAGGGAAACCCCACAAAGTTAGAATATTTGCGTCACAAGTAAAATGAATAGAAACGCGACGCCTGTTCAAGCACGTCGCACATTTCACATAAAATAGCTGTAACTGTAGTGATAGATTAAGCCTTAGGCGAATTACACAGCGACTTAACTAATAATGAAATATACATATAGTACATATGTACATATGTTTGTATACATAAATAGGTTACTGAGTGGTTGACAAGGCCAACGCTAAAATCAATTTTTACACAAATAGCGGTTGGCAACTAAAGGCGTCGGATGGCTGCCCTAGTTTAGATACAATAAGTGTGTGAGTTCACATGCGAATGCTTTCTGTACTTTAGAGTAAATAGTTGCATTAAGTTTTATTTGCTAGAAGATACAAGATCCCGATGGCACCGCTGCAGCAAATGGGAGACATTCGTCTTCAGCCAGCGAAAACAGAGAAATATCTAGGGCTCATCCTGAATAAGAAAGCAAAAAGGGCATCGAAAAGGGCCTTATACTGTAATGGAGCAATTGGCAAAAGGTGGGGTCTCTCACTGACAGTGATCCTCTGGCTGTATGACACCATAGTCAACTCTATTTATGTAGTCTTTGTGTAGTGCAGGGCTCTAAAAAAGATCGCACTTGCAAAGAAACTCGAGAGTGTTCCTAAAAGAATA
This sequence comes from Bactrocera tryoni, assembly GCF_016617805.1. Classification (NCBI taxonomy): domain Eukaryota; kingdom Metazoa; phylum Arthropoda; class Insecta; order Diptera; family Tephritidae; genus Bactrocera; species Bactrocera tryoni. The sequence continues at coordinate 48,992,968 of NC_052503.1, forward strand.
CATGTCTGAACCCACGGAAATTCTCACACACTTTGAGCTCACTTGTAGCAAGGAGTCGCCAAACCATCTGGAAAGATCCATCATAAAGATCTAGTGATCTTTTTGCCCTCAGTAAGGCTAGGCTCTCCCTACTTGTGGGGCTTTTAACAGACCATTGCCCTATTGGTGTAAATGCTGTAAGGCTGGGCATCTTATCAGACGCCATCTGCAGAAACTGTATGGAATAAGATGATGTCGAAATAACTCAACACTTCTTTCTCGACTGTCCCACGTTTGTGAGGTCAAGGTTTAAACAATTGGGAGCGCATACCTTCAGACATCCCATCGAACAGGCGGGAATGGAAATTAAATGCCTGTGCAAATTTGTATTGGCACGCTTAGTAGCCAATTTGCTAATTTATAAGTTCGAACACAGGAATTTTTCTTTTCTATGGCTTCACCAAGGACTACACATAGCAGTCCACGTGCGATCTCTCTAGAGTAAATAGATATATTTAATATCGAAAAACTTTTTAAGTTTATACTACTTTAATATTACATCAGAAAAAAAATTTAATTCGCTTGCACCGAGGCTATAACACCCTTCACAAATAAAGAAGTTTCCACATAAATGTGACAGTTATACGCTTTATTGATCCGATCTGAATAATATGTATATTCGGAGAATCTGTTTTTGAAAATAAGTCTTGCCAAATTTCGTGAAGTCGGGAACCACTGTGAGCTGTGACTAATATTTATTAAGAAATAAACCCGCAAATATATTCACGTGACACATTCAATTTAAAAGTAAAGAATTACTTTTCCAAAATGCTCTTCTTCAAATTATATTCAACAAAAAATTCACTTTCATTGAATATATTAAAAAGTAAACGCAAATAAATCCTCGCACGCAATTGTATTAAAGCGGCATTCAGCTGCTAAGTAAACTAAAGAAATTTAAAATAATTGTTTAGACGCCACACGAGACCGACCCATGCACCCACACTTTGCGACTTTGTGCCGCAATGAGCCACAAGCATATAAAATACATTGTCGTGTGGCAAGTTGTGGCAAAAAAAAATTAATTACAACATGTCACTACTACACAAACACACACGCACACGTGGTGCTTTGGCTTTAACGCGTGCTCGAGCAATTACTTTTCCAAGGATCGGCCGCACAGTGCACTTTAATATCGCGTGCCAAATGTCGACCGGCGCTACCGGAGCAGAGTGTGTGTGTTTGAACAAGTTTGGGGAGCTGTGAAAATAAAACAAAAACTACAAAACGCCACAATAATGCACACGCGACACACCCTTTGCCACAGCACGACACTTGCAACATTTTTTCCAAGAACTCGTAAAATCGCCCAGCCAGCGCTGACTGACTGTCGGCAAGTGGAGCAGTGGATAAAGAGAAAAATATGAAAAGAATCCAACAAAAGTTGAAATAAAAATCGAATTCCAAATACTAAAATACGCACGCACATATATTCACCCTGAAAGTTGATTTCTTGCCATGATTCACTTACCGGCTCCGAACAATTTTGGGCAAAGGCGATTTGGTTCGGTTTCTGTGCTCTAACGATTTTGGGAGCAAACGCAAAAAGGAAACCAAATAAGTAAAGCAGAATTGGTGAAAGGAAGTGTCAAAAGAAAAAAATCTATAAGTTTTAGCTTTATTGATTTTTTATTCGTGGGTGTTCGTAACAGGTAGGAAAATATGCTCGAAAAGAATTCCAAAAATTTACGTTTAAAAACAAGTTTTTAATATTTTCCTGCAATAATATTAGTATAGAAAGAGTTAAAGAAAAAATATTATACTATATAATTTTGTTTTTAAACTCTGCTGTCGAATTATTTACAGTTAGGTTGAACATAGATTTTTATTTTATGGTAGGAGGCAACGAAAGTCGAAGTGTGGGGCTTTAATTCGCTAAACATAACCTACTCCCATCTCATGTCTCTCAAAAGGGACCATTGGACTAAGTATAACTTCATGGGAGAGAAGAAAACATTTAAGTGTCCTCTATTGTACGGACTGACTGACACCTAATCTGTTGTAAATATCTTAATCTTATTCTAATTAGTGATGAGAGCTCTCCAAGTGACAGATTACCTCCAAGTATGGTTTTCAGCTTTTCGCTTTTACTGGAAAACCGAGGGCTATGATAGAGTACGTGTTCAGAGTCTTCTATACACTCTGTACACGTCTACAATATGGACTAAAGTCATGATGATATTTGTAAAGGTAGCTTCTAAGACACCCATGATCACTGAGTATTTGGGTCAGGTGGAAATCCAGATGCGCATGTTGTCTATCTATCCAAGAATGTATGTAGGTCCACCTTCGTTTCCATGAAGTCTGCTACCTTTGCCGCCACATTGTTAAGCTTTTGATTCTATCCTCTCTTTTTGCTACTGTAGACGTCTCTGATAAGTTTTATTCGTCTCCCCTAGTCGGCCTGAAACTGAGCCTTGCAGTACTCCACTAGACTAGAGATAGTGTAGCTGTGAACATAGAATTTTGACCTGATGTATGTGTAGGTTTTGAATACACCAAGAACCTCAAGTATTCACCTAATACATAAAGTTCTTCAACACAATCATGGGTTCAGAAAGACTTATCAAAGGTTGTACAAGTAGTTGGCGGAAGTTCTAAGCCAAAATACTTCAAAACAAGTTTGGATTTTTAACAGAACTTGAGGAAATTGAATATAGGTACCAACCCAAAGCATCATTTACGGTTTCAAAAATTTATTTAGATATGTTCTATTCACTGGTTCAATGCGCTTGATTTGTTTCTCCATAATGGTCTTCGGACCAAGTATATTAAAACCCAATCTATGTGAAATTTAGCGACATCTGTTTGCAAGCTTAGCAAAAATATATACCACTATCATATAATAGTTTCTTTTATTTTCTTAAATAAATGGAAAGCCCATTTTTCAACCGTTAATATCTCTCAAACAGTTTGGTTTATGAAAATCGTGAGAGAGCATTCAATTTCCTACAAAATTTGTGAAATGAAATAATACATATTTGAAGTAGTTGGAGGCGAGACATAAACCTATCTTCTTCTTCTTAATTGGCGTAGTCACCGCTTACGCGATTATAGCCGAGTTAACAACAGCGCGCCAGTCGTTTCTTCTTTTCACTACGTGGCGCCAATTGGATATTCCAAGCGAAGCCAGGTCCTTCTCCACGTAGTCCTTCCAACGGAGTGGAGGTCTTCCTCTTCCTCTGCTTCCCACGGCGGGTACTGCGTCGAATACTTTCAGGGCTGGAGTATTTTCATCCATTTACTTTTCAATTGCCTTCTCAGTCCGAAGTAAACCTAACAGCTTGATAATAAGAAAAATTAAAAAACTCCCGTTACAATTAAGAGCTCTTACTCAGAGAGATTTTGTTCATGAGCACCAAGCATATTAAATTATTTTTTTTCTAACCTAATACATATGTGTACAAATGTAAATATATACAGCAATAAATATTTATTTTCCCTTTCTGTTGACCACAAAAGTTCCTTGAACTCTCGAAGCCTAAAAATTAAAATGCTCAAACAATTTTTCACAAATTCTCATGCTTTAATTCCTTAAGCTCGCTTGTCATTCTTTTAATACATTTTATGGTTTTAGTTTTATGCGTTTAAATGTGTTTGTTGACATTTCGCGCATTTGCGGCACGTGACATTGCGTGCTTACCATCAATTTATGCAAAATTTTTCGGCGTACATAACCTATATTTAAATAGTTGGCTGATGGAAGTACACGGTGAAGCCAAAATTTATGAAGAGTAAGGTTTCTTTATTTATTTTGCGCTTTAAAATCGAATATGTGAAACGATTCTGCATTAGAGAGGAATATAAATTTCCAGATTAAATAATTTGATTGACAAACTTATGTACGTATTTGTAAATATTATAAAAATATATATGTTTTTTTCAATTGAGAATTTACATAATAAATTGAAATTTTTGTAATTTCCTAATGACAACTGGTTTTCTTTCGGCTGGCCACATGTGGTGGCACAGATGTGTCATAGCATTTCTTATGGCTTTTATTTAGTATTGCCAAAACAAAATATATTTTAAATTTGGCAACTCAACAATGCTGTTTAAGCCGGTGATTTTTTATGCAAATAAGCCTAAAAAGGAACAAAAAAACAAAGAAATAAAAGATTGTTGGCAACAAGCTTAGCGCGACGTTAAGTCTCGAAGCAAGAACAAACAAGCACAGATTTCAGTCAACTAATAATTCGAAGCCGAAAAAACAAAACCAAAAAAAAAAATTGATGCAAAAAAATTCGAGAAAAGAGAATTCTTTAAAAATGAGAAATAACGCATTCAAAGCCGCTTAAGTCTAATACTTTCTCAGACGAGCTTAGTAACTCACATAAAACCCATTCTTATTGATGCAATAAATTATTATTTCTTTCGTCTTCTTTCTTTATTTTTTACTTATTGTTTACCAGCATCATCTATCAATCCTTCAGTGTTAGTATTTATATAACTATGTATGTAAATCAGTAGCCACCGAAGTTAAAATAATTTTCGAAGATTTCACAAGCATTCGAACTCGTTCGCACTTGTTCGGTCTGCTGTTGCTGTCAGAGATGCGAGCAATGCTCTTTGACAAATGTAAACATTTATAAAATCAGACAAGTGATTTGATTGGCGTGTCTTCGAGTCTTTAACACCGTTTGCTACTGGTTTGTACCCTTTCAACTGTTTCTTATAGATATTTTTTTTTTTTTTGTTGAGTTATAAGGGTTTTACATTTTCGTTAATTGTGACGACTTTGGAATTGGATATTTGCTTTTGAACTTCAAGTTTCAGCGCAGATATTTTGCGTTTTGGGATACTGTGCTATAACAACTTTCGTCGGTACGCCTGTTGTTGGATTTTTTGTAACTAACTTTATTATTTTAAAAATATTTAATTTAACATTAAGGCTCAATATTTTGTTACATCTTAATGAAATCGAAAGTCATGTTTTCGAGAAAACGAAATAAGTACATTCCCATATAAACTAATGGGCATGAGTAGGTTTGAAGAGTTTAGATGGCCAAATCCTATTATTAATGCTTTAAAATTGTAGGAAAGCTTGAAACTGGCTTTAGACTCTCCCACGGAACAACCTGTTTAAGTATTACTTCATGGAAGTGTTAAGACATTTAAATCTCCTCTATCCCCCGGACTGACGGACGCCTACTCTGCTCAATATGTCTCAGTTTTGGAGGCTGCCGCTTCGCTGACAGCTTTCCAGTTCTCAGCGGACTGACATATGGCTGTCGTCAACCACTAGGTGTGAGATCGTCGATATACCGGTCTTTAGAATTAGAAACATGGTCGGGATAACTCACAAATTTTAGACCGTCCACATTCAGATTAACCCAAATGTCCATCTGCTCCAAGTCTGATATCATTGCGAGTTCAAAAATACATAAGCAGAAATTAGTTTTCTTAAGTAAACTCGTATTTATTTTACAAACGCTTCATTAAAGACTCGCTTGATTAATTAATTAATAATATTTTGAATTTCGATTTCCGCAATCTCTCAACTTGTGTTATGAAAAGAGCAACGCATTCAAGCAAAGTGTGTTCACCCCACGACTGAGGCCATGAACTCATAGTTCAGGCTACCATAACATTACTACCAACAATATATTTGCATGTATTCACAAATAACAGTATTATTTTTGCATTAACTGTAATGCTAGACTCGCCTCTGCCATGAATCCAATCATCATCATTCACATCATTAAAGCGTACAAATCATTTCCTGTCTTATGAGTTTCAACATTGACAATGAAATGCAATCAATTAAGTTGGCGGCAAGTAAGGCGAAAAGGCTGCGAGCGCAGCGGCTTAGAAAGCGATTCAACAAAAGTGTTGAAAGTGGGACTAAATGCTTGGAGAAGTGGGCAAGTGGATTATTAATAGATCTTTACAGCCGGTTTCGATAGAGAAATGACAGTTGCTTAAATGGATATACATACATAAGTGGTTAGATAGCAGTAGATATGAGTTTAATGCTAGCATTAGTGTGGATTGAAATATTGAAAAACGATTTAAGACACAAAAATGAAGTGTGAATTTTGAACGATTATTTGGTTAATAAAATTTGTATTTGGTGTTTTGAAATTTCTTTATATCACTTTCTATGAGACCATCTAAAGTACATACTTGTAATTATATGAAGTTTTTAACACCCAGAAGACCATATATAAGAAAATATCTTCACAAAACTTATATGGTATTATTATTCAAGGCAGCCACAATATGGGAACGAAATGTTCAGATCGGACTACTATAGAATATATGTAGAGATATCATACATATTGACCAATAAAAGTCAAGTTCTTGTATGGGGAACTTTTTTGTTTGGCAAATTATCTGCAAAAATTTTAGCGTGGCTTATTGTCCGAAGTAACTCTATAATTTCCGCAGAAATTTTTCAAATTGGAACACTATAATATACAGCTGCCATTCAAATTGTTCGATCAAAATAGAGATAAACAACTTTCTATACCCTTTTGTGCTATAAGAAATTTAACCGTCAAGAGCATATAGCTTCGATGAGGCCTTTATTAAAATGTTTTCTTCTTTTTGATATGACTTCTTTGGAGTCTAAATACTTTACTCATTATTATAACCTTTAAAATTCGTTTCGGCTTAACTTTTTCCCTGCTCGCCCTCATTAATGTGAATGTAATTGAATAAATATTTATATTTACGAGTAGTTATTGCTGCCGCCTTTAATTTATCAACAGTCAATTATATACGGTTTACATTTGAATATTGTTATTAGCATGCGAATTGTTATTTTCAGTCTATTTATTGGAAAAACTTTATGTGCAAGTATTTACATAGTCCACAGTGCATTTGTAGATAACTTTAAAAGGAAATAAAGTCAACAATCACACTGCAAACTGAGACTGGTACACTATGTAAATATGTGTTTTTATAGCATATCCTGTAGAAAAATAAATTTGCGATCAAAAAACAAAAAAAAAATTAATGATAAACAGTTAAACAGTTTTGGGTACGATTGTCAGAGTATAATATTTTTCGAGCTCTCTTGCCATCTCTCGCGAGTCTGTTTGAATGATTTTGGTGGATATATTGGGTATGAAACGCATTCTTCCTCGACTCGTTCCGATAAAGTTGAGTTTTTTTCAAAAAGAGTATCGTAAACAGGTCTCTTTGGACATCCTTGATCATGGGAATTCCGATCCCACATTCATGAAGAGTATTATACATTGGTTTATGAGTCGGACAAGCAAACAAGTAAACAATTATCGGAATGGAGGAAAAAAATCAATCCGAAGCCAGAAAAACCATGCCATAGCCGCTCAAAACTCAAAATGATGGCCATTGATTTTTCGATATTCGTAGTTTGGTGCATCTTGAATTTGTTCCAGAGGGACAGATGGTAAATAAGGTGTTCAATTTGGCTGTATTGAGGCGGTTGCGTGAAAACATCTGTTCCCAAACTGAAATTGCCGCTCCGTGAAATCCGTTTTCAGTCCTTCGAAGAGATAAACGAAAATTCTCTGAAGGAGCTGAAGGCCGAAAAGTGCTTATGAAAAGTTTTTCGAGGACTGTTGAGGATTACTTTAAAGGCGATAAAATAAATATTGATGAATAATTAAATATTTTGTGTTGTACTTACATAATGAATGGGGAATGTTCTTATACTTTCATGTAGTATTAAGAAAAAGTTTGTCAAAAGAACTTAAAATCAGTCCAAGCGTTTCTGAAATCCTTGAATCAAATCATATTTGCACTGAAATTCTCATTCACCTCACCATAAAAATGCCAAATTTTTGAGGTAGTTGTTTGTTTTTCAATGGTTACAGTTTACTGTTCGATATATAATATAAGAGCAAGCATATTTTACATTATCTAAAAATTTATATTTTTCCTACGGGGTTTTTACGCTGCACCGATTTGCATATATACATTTTATGTGCTTTCAACTGTGATGTCTAAGTATGAATATCTATTCATAAAGTTTTTTTTCATATTTTTTATAAAAACAAAGGTCTAAATCGTGGGATTTCCTTTGACAACAAGATTTGCATTTTAGATGTATACGCCAATGCATTTTTCATGTAATTAAACCTGTTGAGATTATCGCCACATACAATACATTATAACATATCGGTGAATATGAATAGTGGCAGGTATTGACTTGGCTGTAACTGACCAATTGCACCACACAATTCACTCATTGTCAACCGAAGCTGATTTGCATATGATATTTACATATGCAAACGATAAACATTGTGATGGCGGGCATATTTCATAGTTGCGACGCTGAAGCCGCCCAAGCACAATTGAAAATTTATTACAACTACTCAACTGTAGTATTATGTTTGTGATGTTCACCATTTGTCGCTTCATCGCTTTGAAATCGCGGCTTCACAGTTATCTGCGCCGATTATTCGATTGTCAATTTTTAATTCTCCATCGATTTGTTAAATCTGCAACCATCTGTTGAGCTTATGTTTATGTTATGAAATCACTCATCGCCGATAAGAGGCTTTAGCGGCGCACACATTAATTAGCTTTTCTTCTTTTCTGTTAAATATTTTTTTCACAAATTTCCTAACATCTTAATCAAGTCATTAGTCGTATTTCATTTGCTACGTGCATTTGTCATATCTGAATTAATTATTTATGATTTATGATTTTTCGAAACACTTATGGCAATTTATATGCAGATTGAGTTGTTAAGCGTTTTTTGCCTCAAATTAAATTAAAATATTTTTGAAAATTTAACGCATAAAATTTGAAAGACTTACGCATGCTAATGAAGCTGAGTGGGTGTGGCTGAGTTGGTTTGATTGCGCTAGTGCCAACATTGAAACCTGATTGAATGCAACCCTGTGGAAATGAGGTTATAATCAAAAAAATAAAATTCAGTAGGATGAAACTTATTCTAAAGGAAAGATGAAATAACAAGGTTAGGCTTTTAGGAAGTCCATTGCAATACCATTTTAACTAAAGTCCCCTCTCTGTATTGGCTCCTGAACCACCCCATGCTTCAGATAAAGCTGATCAGTACGAAAAGTTTCATCTGCGCAGCTTCCGAGACGTCTTCCAGAAACCCTCGATTTTAGTTGCTTTAAAATAACAACAACAAAAATGAGAGGAAAAATATTTTACGAGCGATTTGCAGTAGGGAAAAGAGCGGAACGAGATTGACGTGATTGAACCTTTAAGTGTTGAAGACCGTATCACTCGATTTATGGTAAAACTACGAGTCCTGTAGAAAAAAGTTATATGGAAAGGTTGTTGGCAATGAAAAAATCTATAATTTTGTGTATACACCATTTGCACGTAACCTCAAAATTTATCTGAAAAATTCACATATCATAGTTTTAATAAAGTTTCGCTTTTAAAATTTTGCTGTCGCTTACCTTTTGTTTTACACTGGTTCCACCTAACCTAGCTTTGATGTACGATATCAACGCCGACAGTTGAAAAGACAATTGACGGCTTAGCTGCTCTGGCTAGTAATTATTCTGAATACTTCATTAAACTTGTGGGTGGACAGTAATTACATGTTTAATTGATACTTCCATTGAATATTGCCACCGATTTCAATGCGCCAACTTGTAATTTTTATCTTATTTCGCCGGACAACTATGGTAATGAATGTATGTAGATAATTTCCAGTTAACAATCACTCCGTTTTCATTTAAGAGACTGGTAAGACCTTTAAGTATAAATAGCAAACTAATGTATTCATTATTTTTTTTTATAAAATTCAAGGAAGCTGAATAAAAATTTGCAAGGGAAACTTTATGACTGCGATCTTGAAATATTCTACTTAAATTTCGTGCACATTCAAAGCTCTGTATATATCTATTTTTCATATGAGTAGGATCTTTCGAAATACCATCAAATAATTCATTCACATTTTCTAATATTTTCATTGGAATGTTATCTCAATAACGCTATATCTCTAAGAAAAATGATTGCGGTTTTTTAGTGTTTTGGTGTAAAAAATTGATAACAAACACTCAATTGGATTCAAATCCGCTGATTGAGCTGTCTAGTTCAGTTTTTCGTTTAAGCTTTGTTCAAAAAATCGTCTGTCTAAGGTGTGTGTTTTAGGTCGTTATGTCTTTCGAACATAAACGACCCCAAAGTCATTTTTTCCGCACTTATTGTAAAATTTTCGTTAAGAATGCCAATTATGAAGCACCTGTCATTTGTCCATCGATTTTAACTAAACCACCCATATCAAATTTTGAAAAACAGCCCCAAACCATAAGATAATCTCCTTGCTTCATTGATGATTGCATGCACTTTGGTTTTAAGCGATCGGAAAGCTTACAGCAAACTTGCTTACTATTTTTTGAACTCCTCAGCTCGAATTTGGATTTATCGTACCAAATTGCTTTATCTCATTTTGCACATTCTAGTCTTTCTTCCTACTCGATGCGGAAATCATAGGTAATTTTCTGCGACAGAGTTTTTGAAACCAGATGTTCGTAATTCCTTTGCATTGTATTAATGGAAATATCCAGACCAAAACCTTTGATCAACTCTATCGTTGAAATTTCAGCAAATTTTCGTAGTATAAGTCGCTCAACGTGTTTGGAAATTTTGGGTTTTTGACCTCCACCGTATCGTCTTGCATGTATTCCTTATCAAAAATCTTTGTTTCACCTTCGATCGAAATGGAATATTTCTCAGATATTTTTTGACACGTTTTGAACCCTCTTCCTATCTTCTAAAATTCCGAATTTCTTCAGTGTTCCTCATCTTAAAAAAAAAATGAGAATCCGTAGACAAGGGTGAATGGTCAGTATTCTGATTTTGTTTTATCTGTGAACTAGTATTACTAGTTTAAGTTCGAATTAGTTCGATCTAGTGAATTATGATAAATTTGTGCTAACTAGTTATACGAGTATATGGTTTACAGTCAGCAATTTCCAGCAACGCTCATTTTAATTATTAACTCTGTTCACTGGGTTATATCTATTTGCTCTCATTGCACGATGCGTGGGCTAATTATGTTTTTGTTGTAACTTATGCAACAGCGAACGGTGTTTCGCGCACGATCAGCATTTTTCTGTTACCCGTAGAATCAATGAGAGCGTGGGTGGCGCAAGTTAAGAATCTAAGCCAGCTTCTGCTGCTTTTTAACCGGCTGGCCTCTTCATATTTCGCAATTCTATGAAAATTCACAAAGCAGTGGTGAGCATTTGGATTTATTTGGGGTCTGTCTCGCCATCATGCAAATGCAAGGCACAAGAGCAGAAAAAAATATTTAAAAATTCCATAAAAATTGCTAGATATGGTTAGTGCTCAGAATAGACCTTTATGGCATTAGTAATAATATTTGATTAATTTTTTAGTTAAAATGAGTCACTCTGACACTTTTCAATCATTGTTTATATTATAAATTATATGTATATAGCTTATCTGCCGTTCTGATGTGACCTTCAACCCTATTTGTAGTTCCACTTTGAATGTCTGTGTTATGCATGTATGGATGTGTTGGTGTCGATGCTGTCAATCAAAGCACTTGTTCATTGCACATTTACTGTTATACTCGTATTAGATTGATTTATAAATGATTGCCGCAATTAATTGGCAACATCTTATCGCGTCGCCAAACACATTTTTCATCCATGTCACCGTTATACATGCTATATGTGTATGTGTGTGTATTCATTTATAAGAGTTGTCGGCAGCATGTCTACAGTTATAATTGCTGAATTCCACGTAATGAAGTGCAATCAATTGCTTATCAAAAGTAAATTAGAGGCAAATTAATATTTGACGAGAAAATGCGACGGAATAAACCTTCTATTGATAGTCGTATGCAAATGTATGAATGAATGAAATATAATATTTAATGAAATAAGTGCTTTGATTTTGATGGATGGGAGTAGACTAAGAAGAAGATTTTGTTCTGCTCCGAAGAACTTGTAAATATGATCTGAATATAATTTACGAAATTTAAGCAGATATTTTGAGAAAAATAATTATTAAAGTTCAACGCTTTTTCAATTGTCATTGTTATAATTTTCTAAACCTTAAATCACTTTACGGTAGTTTGGAATTCAGTTGGGGGTAAAGAGTTAACATCTTCCTCAGCTAGCTTAAGTATAAGTCTAGAATGATTTGATATCGTTTGCAGCCTTATAGACATTATTTTATAAACATTATGTAACTTAAGTTTCGACCAATATAGTATGCCCTTCAACTTGAAATATTTTCAAAAAATTACGAATTTTGGCCAAATCGCTTTAACGCCTAACTGAGAAAGCAAAATATTGCTTATTATAAACAAAAACGCTGAGAAAATGAACTTTAATAGCAATGTAGTTGATTTCAAGTTTTATTAAGAATTTTTTTAAAATATTTTTTTCTTTTTTCAGATGTCAGATTTTTCGGATAGTTCACATAGTGGCGTCTCCAGTCCGGCCTCGTCGTTAATTGAAAATTTCCACAAGAAAAATGGCAACACACCAACCACAAATGTTGGCGTTGGTGGTGGTGGTGGTGGTGGCGTCGTTACAGTTACTACAGTTACAACGCCCGGCATCAATGGCCTCACGGTGGGTAACTGCAATGGCAGTAATGGTTTGAGCAGCGCAACAACAACGACCGTGGGGCGACACATAAACACAAGTTCGAGTAGTAGTGTTAAGGAAACATCATCCACATCGCAGCATCAGGTGAGTAAAAGCGTGAGAGGAGATATACATACATTTATCTTATTAAAAATATACAGTATGATGTACTCGTACATACATATACACATACATATCTTATTGAAATAAAACTACTTTTTTCTAAACGAAACTGTTCAAAAATAGCAAATTTTTAAAGGACAATATTTTTATTTTTCACCTAAAATATTCGAGCATAAAATATTTGAGCTTATGCGTATGTGTGCATAGGTGTGTCTCTTATGTAGATGTGTGAATGGATATGTTTCGGTATAATTTCAAAATTAGTTTAAAAGTGCCTAAAAGTATGCAATGATATATTTTTTCCTGGTATTAATACTAATTAACGTGGAAAGTAGGCTGAAAAGTGGGCGTGAGAAGGTTGAATATAAGTGTGTGTGTATGTTTGCAATAATGTTATTTTAATATTAAATATGTTTGTAAGTATTTATTAGTTGATTGTGTGAAACATGTGTAAATAGATAAGCTGATAAAATTATTTACACAGCACGTGCCCACTTGAAGTATTTTTATATAAATATATACATATATTTCAAAGCAAACACAATTATTTGCACAAAATCGCTACTCAAACTAGCAGAAATTCCAAATGGCTTGTGCCAATTGACTTTAGCTTTAAACTAAATGACTAATTTCTCAGCTACTTCTATATAAATACATATGTACATATTCATATGTATATGTGTATATGTATGTATGTGTACAGTAGAGTATGTATTTTTACCTTGTCGCAAGCACAGTAACTACCGTTACAAAGCAAGAGATTGCACCTTAGCTACAGGCAATTAATACAAACAAAAATGCGCTAACATCATCATTAATTAAGTGATAATTACTAATCGCTGGTTAGTGCAGATAGTGGCCAAATGCTGTGTGTCACATTATATAGTATATATGCATGTATGTACATATGTATTCACATGTGTATATTTGCGTCAATGTGCGACAATGAACGACCTTTTTGATGATATAAAAGTTTAGTATTTAATCTATTGTTTTAAAGTTTATATACAGGGTGTTTTGAAATTTTAAAAAATTTAGTTTTTGAAAAATAAAATATTCAGCGTTTCTTTAGATTTTTGTTATTATTTATTGAATGTTTATTTATTTTAATTTAAAAAAATTTGCAAAATATACAGGGTGTTTAGAGATTTTTAATTTTTTTTAATAAAATATTCAACGTTTCTTTCGATTTTTGTTACTATTTTTTAAATTTTTATTTTTTCCAAAAATGCTTATACAGGGTGTTTTGAAATTAAAATTTTTTTTTTAGTAAATATTCACCGATTCGTTTGTATTTTTTTATTATTTTTAAATGCTGATTTTTTTAAAAATTTGTTAGGAAAAGCTTATCGGGAGATCTACACAGATATTTTCTCTTCTTAGAGCCATAGCTTGGTCATCACCTAATATACATATATAAATAAAATGCCTATATTATTTTTAATAAAATCATTAAATTATCTATTTACTATTTCTAAACGTTTCCACATTTTCGTGCTGATTTTATTTCGATACACATGAAGATAAATTAAAGGGCAGTATAATATTACAGAACACGTTAACTGAGGTTAATGCCAAAGAGAGTTGAATGCTAGTAATCGCAAGAACTCCTGAACTCATTCAGAGTTACCATACAAAAATGCCTCGACGTGGCAATATGAGCAAGAAATATAAACTCAGGCTCATAAATCAAGCTATGTGAACTGTGGATGTTACCAAAAGATGTCTCAGAAGACACTCTACTTGCTAAAAAATTAGCATCCAGTTATGCAAAGTGATGTCAAACCACAAAAATATTTGTAGAAGAAAGTTTAGAAATGATACGGGTGTTAGCCGTACACCATTCTTGGCAATCTCATCCAATATTTCATTGCTCTCGATGCCTTTGGGGCCGTTGCACTACTGCGGTGCTTCCCAAGATACTTCTAACCGATATGCGATATGAGGTAACTAACTTGATTGCTGCTTGGCTGTCTACGTAGATGTTGACTCTGGAATTGCAATATCAAACACCTCAGTTTGAAATATACTGCAGTGGTCCGGCAACATAAAAGGCTGCCTTATGTCCTTATGTCTTATGCTGCGCATTTTTAAGCGAATAGGTGTATAGAAATTTTGACCGCCGTGGGAGTTGAAAAAAAAAATTAAAGCGGGAAAATTTCAAACACTCTTAGGTTTACAAAAACATTCTTGAAAACACGCTGTATAAACGGGAATGCATACTGGACTCGATAATTTGTGCAGACACCTTGTCACTGCAAATAAAATATTTAGCAGATTTTAGCAGATAAAGCACAATGAGATAAATCAACAATACTTAGCACCTACCGGCAGCTCAAGTGCCTGCTACTCAATGTGGAGTTTCTGCTTTCACATTGTGTTTGTTTCACTTTAGTATAGTAACTTTGGCTGTTAGTATGCATGTAAACATACATACATACATATATTTATGATAACATTATGAGGAATTTACAGTGGCAATTCGCTGGACTTGTAATGTTATAATCATTATTTTTAAACGATTATGAGCTCATTTCGAATATCAGCGCAACTAAAGTTTATCTCTTTTCAAGTTTCGGTATTTAATCAAATAAAAAGTTTAGCTTATCAGTTAGACAATTACGGCTATGTTATTGTTGTGGACTTTAGTGGCATTGCAGTGGCGAGAGGTAGGCAGCGTGAGTCGATGATTACAGCTACCATATATGTTTGTGTATTATAAAATGATTAAGTCATAATGAGACATCAGTTGGACTGAACAATTTTGAAAATTTTTTGTAACGAAGAGGTAGTAAATTAGCCAAAATATATCAAAAATTGTGAAGCAAAGGTGCAACAAAATCATCTTTGTTAAGTTGCGAGTTTCTGAAAGTGTTGTGATCGATCTGAAATAGTAATATCAAGTCAAATCCCAGTCAAACAAACACGTACGGCAAATAAATAAATAATTATCTCCTGTATAGTAGTGATTAGATTTAGATTAGAGTGTCTTTTAAAGATCTGTGCGCTCAGAAATCCCATCTATAAACGTTATATTTCATTTCTACTACCACATAATGTCGTCAAAGTAATCTTTTAGAGACATTAGTCCAAAATTATGGGCCACTTAGTGCGTAAATAGTAACCTTAATCGGGGATGAATAAGCCGACTCTAATCTGATTTGATGAAAAATATTTGCAATTATTTTTTATTAAATATAGAAATATTTCGGTTTTTATATATCTTCGACCTGTCACTGTCGATGTTTGAGGTTTTATACATATATTTCATCATATTCATCATTATTTCGTTCTGACCTCATTTCCTCTTCTTCTTTATTGGCTTAAACACCGCTTATACGGTTATAGCCGAGTTTACAACAGTGAAAAGGGAGATCTCTCATCCGGGGCTGTTTTTTTCTTTTCATTGATAGTGTTTTTTACGTAGCGGGTCCGAAACGAGGGGCACAACACTGGGGAGGTTGTTCCGCCTTCTTACTTTGGCTCGCCTTCACACAGATTCTTTTTGGCTACCCAGAGGATACTTGGTCGAAGACCGGATGTAGTGAGCAGCTTAAGCCATATATAATAGAATGGCTTTATGGCCACTCTGGCGCTCAGAGAACTTTCTTCACTTGCATAAGCAAATTCATAAAATTCTTATTCGTATTAACTAAGAAAGCCTTACGGATATACGTCTTAAAGAATTAAGTCAGTGCTATTTATGGCTATATAGTACATATCCCTAAAACTTGACATGTGAGTTATAAAAAGTTCAAAAGTTCCGGTAAAAAAATGTTTGTTCCCATCCTTTTGGGTAGCTAAGACAATTTTCTATGCATCATATTATTAATATTATAAATGCAAATGTAAGTTTGTTTGTTACGCTTTCACGCAAAAACTACTTAGCTGATCATCATGAAACTTTGTATATATACTCCTGAAGGTATTAGAAGTAAAATAGCGTATTTTATATTAAAAAAAAAATTTTAGAAAGATAAAAAAAAACAAAAAATCGTCAAATTTAGCTGTATAGCATAAAAGTATTGCGATATCGCACAAAATCTGTCTTAATCAGTATCTATAGTGCATATTGTTTGGAGACTATAACCTCTATTCAAAAATAATAATAATAAACGACTCCAGTCGACCAAAGCAGGTGCCAAATAGCTTTTATTGCTTAGAGTTGCCCATAAAACATGAAAATCGTATGCCGCAACTGGACTAGCTACGATTTCAACTTTTTCTGTTTAACAATATCTATGCGGAGCTTACAGATAGCCATCTTATATCGGTAATTTCAACTCGTTAGGTTTTTAAAACTATTTACACCCATAGTAACCATATATATATGTAAGTATGTACATGCAAGTATCCATATTATGCGTGTCAACTAACCTCACTTTATTGAAAACTAAGTGACGTTATATTTTGTACACATTTCTACCATAATATAGACAATATGCTTTCAAAGAAATGTTTGTTAAAATAAATTCACTTAGTCACAGAGTTCAGAAGTTGGAGCACTCATAAAAATTTACTTCTTCTGCTCCAGTTCACACGTAGATCGATAAGTATAAAAGTATAAAGGAAAAAAATTTATCAACAGAGTGTGCGTAAAACACATGCCAGAAATAAATATTAGGGTGATTCTAAAGTTTTTTAAGTATATATATATGTATATATTAGGGTGATTCAAAACAGTTTTTTTTTTCGTTTGGTACTCGGAAAAATAGGTTCCTAGACACCTCTAAGAAAGCCTCTCCAAACATGAGTTTTTAATTGTATCGGGAAGGTCCTCCTACATGCAGTTTTCTATTTTTTCTTATTATCAGATAGAAAAATTTATATCTCGCTTCCAACTACTTGAAAAAATATCTTGTTCCTTAGATTTTGTAGGAAATTGAATGCTCTACAAAAAAGGTCTGTTATGATTTTTTTGTAAACCCAAACGTTTAAAAGATATTAACAGTTACAGTTTGATTATTTTTGGGAAAATTTTTTATTTCTTATGGATTTTATAACTCAATGAAAAAAAATTATTATGAGTGAAAATCAATTTATTTTATTCAAAATAGTCTCCTTCTGCTTCAATACAGCTTTTTGCACGGTCCAAAAGCATGTCAAACGAGTGTTTTAGCTCGTTGACCGGTATGGCCGCCAGTATGCCGGTGCAAGCCTTTTGAATGACCTCTACATCTGCATAACGCCTTCCGTTCATGGGCAAATGCATTTTTCCGAAAAGGAAGAAGTCGGACGGTACCATATCAGGTATGTCAGGTGAATACGGGGAGTGGTTAATGGTTAAAATGTGATTTTTGGTCAAATAATCGGTCACAAGCGTCGATCGATGAGAGCAATTTTTGGTCGTCAGTCAATTTGTGTGGAACAAACCGTGGACACACCTTTTGTAAGCCCAAATGTTCGGACAAAATGCGATAAATCGATGTTTTTGAGGTGTTCAATTTCATTTCCATGAATTTCAATGATGATTTCAGCTGATTTTTGATGAGTTCACGCACAGTTTCGATGGAATTTCCGGTGATCACGGATTTTGATTGGCGCACATGTTGATCGTCATTTATGTCCTCACGATCACTTTGAAGACGTTGAAACCACTCGTGCACTCTGCTACGGGATAGGCAATCATCGCCATAAACTTGTTTCATCAATTGAAACGTTTCGGAAAAAGTTTTACCAATTTTAAAACAAAATTTGTTGTTGGCTCTTTGTTCGAAGCTCATTTTCGCACCGATAACACAAACATACTGACACTTAAAACGCAATAACTTCACTTCCAATCAGTGAAATATCATGTCTCACTGGACAATCGATAAAGATAGCAGACTCTAACGCACCAGTCGACATATAGATGACGTCACCAGGGGCACTAGATTCGAAAAGTCCTGTTTATTTTGGAACGCACCTTATAAAATGTGTTTTATACTGAATACTTTGCTATGATTTTTTCATTTATCAATATTCAAATTTTTCTATTGTACCTTAAGCACCACCCTAATATTATATTCAGAAGAAATTTCAATAACCGTTTACGCTTAATATTTCTCACCACCACCGCGTTGCGCCACCCAAAACGCATTTATCAGCGGTGTCTAATTGATGACGTCGATTTTGGCGAAAACTTTTACGCCGCCATTCGTCAGAACTCATTAACTTGCCTGACTCTCACAGCGCACGCCACAGGTCTATGCACACCATGGCGTCTGTATAAACAAATCCAACGGTGTTTACACACAATTATATTTTGTGCATATTCATGCATGCTTGTGTGTGTCTGGGTTTTCCTCGAAGACACTTTATTGCCCAAAAAATACTTATTTACCTCATCTCTTTGCTTGGAGCCGCGTTTTGCCTTGCTGAAATGTAGTTAGGTGCTAATTAAAAATACTTTCTAGGGGAAGTACTCGATGAGCTGCATTTTTGTTTTATATTTGTTCACTGCCATAAATAGGGACGATATATTGATAGTATTTACCTGTAAATGAAAAGCGATTAATAAAATTGTATTAGCAGCTTGTCAATTGGTTACGGTATGTGAGTTGAAAAATGATATGCATGCAGGAAGTAAATATTGTAAATACTCGTTTTTTATTGCAAAATGGCGACCCACTAACCATTGTACGTATCACCTAAAACTAATCGAGATAGACATAGAGTTATATAATATATTACATAATACCGCAAGACTTTTTTGACAACCCAACACCCAACACCCCTTATTTAAAATTGCAAATAATGCTCTAGTAGATCTTCCGGCCCCAATTAATATTTCAGCATGATGAAATTTCGGGTCATTATTAGGAATATGTTTAATCATTCAAATTCTAACAGGATTATTTTTAGCTATACACTATACTGCAGATAAGCTATAACTTGAGTGAACATTGAGATATCTTGATATCTTGATGAAACTTGGTATGCGGGTTCCTTAGTACAAAAAAAAAAAAACAAAAAAAGTACGAGTAAATGAGTGTGGACCACTGCCACGCCCACAAAACACCATTAAGCGAAAACATATAAAGTAGCCAGGGGCACCCGTGGGCAAAAAATTTCCCCTTGTGCAAATATTGTAAGAACTTCTGACGATAGTTCAAAACTACTAAAAGCGCAAAAAAAAAATAAACATGCCAAAGACATTTAACTTTACCTCCAAGATGTTATGAGAAAGCTTTATGGAAGCCAGTGTGAAAATGGGAGAATAGGCGTGGCACCGCCCACTTTTAAGTAAAATCGCATATTTTGGAACCCTATCGACCAGTTTCGACTGAATTCAGTATGTAACATTCTTCTCATATTACTATGTCACATTGCGAAAATGGGCGAAATTGAACTACAACCACGCCTACTTCCCCTATAACACAATTTCAAATTCCAATTGATGCTTTCACTTTTCAGTACACAAATCAAGAAATAATTTCCACTTATAATTCTTTTAATGTATGCCAACTTATGAACAAAAATTGTCTAAATCCAACCAAAACTGTTCGAGTCCCTAGGTAGCGAATATGTGGACCTCAGTATCTATAGTTAACTTTTCACCCATAATATCTGTCAATGTATGGGTTATACATTATAAGTTGAAAATTTTATGCCACATGTACTATATGGAATATGATGTAGTGAACCTTAAAAAATATTGGGTAGTCGAAAAAGTCTTTTCGTATTTTGTCAATAGATGTTGTTGCAATCGTATATCTCCAGTGCTACCAATCACATTGTGGCATACCATATGTATAGTGTTGAAAAAACGAGATTTTAAGCTTCATTTAATTTAAAAAATTAACTTCGGGCAAGTTGAAAAAAAGTTACAAGTGTTCAAAAATGAGTGAAAATAACAAAGAAATTCGCTATATTTTGAAATTTTTGTATAAAAAAGGGAAGACGATGCTGTATCAGTTCGTGGAGCACAACAATGGTTCGCTCGCTTCCGTTCTGGAACTTTCGATGTCAAAGATGCACTTCGCTCTGGTCGACTTTTTCGTTGAAAAAGCCGATGAAATTGTGGAAAAGATTGACCAGGACCGTCACATAAGCAGCCATGACATTCATCATCAAACGGTTTTGAACCATTTAAAAAGGGCTGGCTACAAAAAGAAGAAAAAGAATTAACATCTGCGATTCGAGACGAAAAGTGCAACAAATACGCCAATAATGTGCGAAAAAGATCATGGTCCAAGCCTGGTGAATCTCAACAAATGTTCGCAAAGCCAGGATTGACGCCTCGAAAAGTTATGCTGAGTGTTTGGTGGGATTGGAAAGGTATCCAGTATGAGCTGTTTCAGCCTGGTCGAACGATTGATTCTACATTTTACTGTCAACAACTGTTGAGATTGAAGCAAGGAATCGAAAAAACGCTCAGAACTGATCAACAGAAAGGGCTTCGTCTTCCATTAGGACAACGCTAGACCACACACATCTTTGATGACTTTGATGACTTTGATGACAAATATATACATTTCTTTCCGCATTGGAATCATTAAACATTTCTTACCTTCTTACCCCCTTTAAGTTTCCCGCTGAGTCTTAATTTAAAGCAGCTTTCTCAGTGTTCTCTAACTCGCTAAATACCTATCACTTTGTAGTCGCTGGCTGAGGTTAATAGATGAAATATAATAATATGCATAAGTATGATATTCAACTCCAAACGCACGACTCTTTCACATGCCCCTTCTTCTGGTTTCTGCTGCAATAATCCCTGACCTATGAGAATCAATTAATGCTTAACCTAGGCTTTTCGTCTTAATCTTTATCATTAGCCAGTGAGAGATTATCATGTCGCTTGCATGTATTCTTACAGCCAAATCAATAGAAAAAAAATTATAAATGCAATTTGCTGATATGCCATGTACACAAGTTTAAGACACTTCTCTTATGCTGCTGGTTTTATTTTTCAGAGCTGATCTAAAAACACAACAAGCACTCATGATCGTTCCAGTGCTTTATGGAACATAAATCTTCTTGATAAAAATAGCTCAGGTGCTAATTTAATTATATTTTTACAAATATACATACTTACGAGCATATATTTTCTTAAGCTAGATACTTTAATTTTTTTTACTTCTCAACTTGCGTGGGCTGGACCTTATTTATGGGCACAATCGTAAATGTACAAATGCTAATCTGATGGCTGTCAATGAACGCCAAACAAAAACAATTAACAACATTTACGATCACTCATGCAAATTTCACACATACACATATATACGTACCGGCAAATATGTACGTGTTGCTTATTGACGACAAATAGAAAAGCACACACGCTCGAAAAGCGTCGCATGCCCTCGCAATAGTTATTATTCTCTATATTTACATATGCATAACTAAATGTGTATGTGTGTGTTCACAAATTTGAATTGCAAATATGACAACGCGGATCATATGTGTGTGTGTTTGTTGAGTCTGTCTGGCGAGTACAGCGGCGCGAGCTAAAAGTGTCGGATGATTCATCAACTAACCACAACGTGTGTTTATTGCAAGGGACAGCAGCAAACTTTCGAGCAAGTTTTTTCGCGTTTTCGATGGATTTTTATTTCATTTAACTGCTTTTCGCCTTCTCGGCTTGGCTTTGCTTGTAAGCCAACTCAAATCGTGCAATCTATTTTGAGTAGGTGCTAAGAAAAGCGCGTCTCGGTTTGCATATTAATATTTCTTCAAAATATAGTATTCACGTTCTCGAAAGGACGAGGTGCGTACTAAAGTAAAAAAAAAGCAAATTAAAGTCTTTCGCACGATCAAGCATGTCCAAAGAGACCTGTTTACGGTACTATTTTTGAACAAAATTTTCAGCTTATCAGCACAAGTCGAGCAAGAATGTGTTTCATGCCCAAAATATTCACCAAAATCATTTGAACGGACTCGCGAGAGATAACGAACCCTCTTGCCATCTCTCTAACACTTGCCTGACGATTTTTAAGCACCATATCTTTTATTTTTTTTTGAATATTTTCATCAGTTGAAGAGATCGAAGGACGTCCAGAACGAGGCATGCCTTTAACGATCTCTCATTGAAAGGCTTTGTGCCACTCGTAGTACTGTGTTTTTAATAAAACTGAATCACGGTAAGCATAGTAATTAAGGACAGTCCTGCCAACTTAGCAAAATACATTTCTTTGAAATATCATTCAATCGAGCAATTTAATTACAATTTCTGGGTTCTTTTTTGTTACAATATCCTTGTTGACGTTGTCTGATACACCTTGGAATTTCTTATTAAATATTCTTAGATCTAACATCATCTAAAGAAAACACACTCGTTGCTCTATTGTAATGTGTGTTCTATTGTGTCTCAAGCTTCTTGGTTTCATGTACTGGTTTGGTGATAAATGCTAAGAGAGTGACCTAATTGAATATATAGAATATGGACCTATAGTCATGCTTTTTTTTGCTAAGTCTAAATTTGTGTCATGAATAATATTTAATTACCGGTAATAACGTCATTAATAATTACCACCACCCTTTTCTCTAGGAAAAACCCAAAAGTATATTTCTACTGAAAATCTACCGCAAGCCAATGAAACGAAATATTTATATTCCAAACTGCAGATAATTTCAAAGTAAATTAATGATGGTCGATGTTTGATTCGTTTGATTTGACATGAGTCAGTCAAAGACAGTCCAAGTCCATGCTTTTTTTGTGATAATCTTGTGTAGTAGTCTACGTAAAATGTTAATGAATTTGTAGCGGAGTCCAGCGGAGTGAGGCAATATGCACTAGTCTAACCAACCCTGTTCTATATTACATACATGGTGATCAAACTTCAATTAAACCTGCAACTTGAATTCAGTGAAAATCCTTCGGTTATAATATTATCTCTGTGTACCAAAAATGGTTTGAATCGTTCCAATGCTCCTTGAGCTCCCATATTCCTAATATAAAGATTTTCGAAAATGGATCAAATTGGGCAAAAGCATGATCTAGATCCCATATGATTAACGTCAGGATTTTCGAACATCCGCCTGACCTTACTCCATATGATTGGTGATTGTATGTGAGGTATCTTAATAAAGGGAAGATTAGAGAAAATCGGGTCAATACTCCTCCCAACATTGTCCTGAAAAAAATTCTCGGACTTTGATTCTTGCCAGGAGCAAGAGTATAAAATGTTCGATTACACCCTTAGCACTTCCTTACTTGTTTCCACATATCTTTTAATAAATAAATCATATTTTTTGGATTTGATTTGCTCTCGAATATATTCACTTTTAGCGGTTTTATACCATTTGTCATCAAAGCTACATATATATGTATAAGTTTATACTTATATACAGACTTCATCAGATTAGCTCATGTTTGGTTCTGCCTTTGTCAATATTTTATTCCGTTTATTTTTCGTTCCGATTTTCTCTTATCAGTTGGCATGTCATTAACGTCACGCTTCCACTTCACATTTGTTGTGCTCATCCCTTGCTTTCTTTATCGCTTGCTGCCACATGCACAATTTACTCATCTACTGATTCATCTACCGGCCTGTGTGTATCCATTCATAATGTTTTATTTTCCGGCTGATACCACCACGATACGATTGACTTTGCGCGTTCCGCCGAATATGCCGCTGACTGCTTTGCTGTCCTGATATGTTCTTTTTTGTCACACTTTCCTATTTACTTTCGGCTTTTATTACCCGCTATTTTGCATTTCAGCTGACAAAGCTTTATCAAAATTCTGAATTGTTGTGATAGTAATGCATTGTCATGCTAAACTATTCAGCGCGAAATATGTCCCGTTAGCTATTGACTATGATGCATTTCCTGTCAGTCAGTCAGTCACATACCGTGTACGAAGATCTTATCAAGCTTTTTCAGTATCAGATACGTTTAATAAAATTACGTAATGTGAAAAAATAGACAGATTGTCTGTCCACCGTGATGAACTCTTGCTTGGGTGAAGTTCCGGATGCAATAAAGTCTGATATGTGACGGTCGGAACGCAGAAAGCTATCTCAAACAGTTACAGACAGATACGACATACTAATACTATACATTTTAGGAAGTTCCTTCAGCAATTTTGTTACGTGGTGGAACTCTTAGAACTCTCTATTTGAAGAATAAGAAGCGCAAATAAACTGTCAGTGTTATTGTTCAAATAATAATAGCAACACAGATTTCATGTAGAGCTTGCTACCTGAAAGCTTTCGTAATAAGGTAAGTATGGAAGAACGTTTTAACTTGAATCTTTAAGATTTTTATTGTTTTTTTACTATGCGGAAAAAAATTATATATAAAAGCAAAGAAATTTTTGAAATAAAACTAATCAACACAATAAAGTTCAGTGGGTCAAGCCATCCATCAAAAAACTAAATTTAATTTCACTATTAAATGATTCAAAGAGACAGTGCTGCTGATAAAAATATATACTAGACTCTTCATACAAATAAAAAGCATAACAGAAAGCTAATAATAAGTTTAAAATCAACAAAGTATATGAAGTATAATATGTTAAACCCTTCGCGCTGAAATTAAGCGAATTTTGCTCAATTTATCACATAAAAAACAAAGTTGTATTACTATACTTGTATGTCAGATTTGGCATTTTTCGTTATTTCTCTTTGATATTCTGTCAAACCGTTGTTTGCCACAAGTGTTGATACTTCCTGTCATAAGGTTGTTGTCTTCAAAGTTACTCAACGCCAAAAAAACTATAAATATTCTAATGACAAGTTTACCTAAAAAAGATAACACCAGAAAAGTAAGATGAGTCAGTCCCATTTTGAAGTATAACGGTGTCTTTGCCGATTATAATAGATTTGCTTACAACAAAGCGCGCTTATTCAATTATTTTTTTCTTTTAAATTAGCCAGATAGTTTGGAGATACTATAATAAGAATAGATAGTTTCGTTGTTTAGGACTGTCGGAACTTCTTTGATCATTCTGTATGCTGCGAAAAGTTAGTTCATAGCTCAGAGACAAATCTTTTTTTCTTTCCTCAGTCAAAAGATAAAGTTAAAAAATTCTAGTGATATTAGTTTTAGTAACTTTAAGGCTTAAGAACTTCAAGTTGAATCTAAGAGATAACAATTTGCAGAAACATTTACAAGCAAGAGTTATTATTCAGAAAAGCACTTAAATAAAAGAAACCTCACCAACTATGGTAATACAATTTGTAGTTTCTAACATGGAATTTCAGAGTTTTTGCCTTTTTCTTTATAACTTTAGAAGGTAAATTTTAAGATCATGATTTTTCTTCTTCTTTACTGACGCGGTGATAGCCGAGTCGTTTTTTCTTTTCGCTATTTGTCGCCAATTCAAGATACCAAGTGCAGCCAGGTCCTTCTCCACCTGATTTCTCCAACGGAGTGGAGGTCTTCCTCTTCCTCTGCTTCCCCCGGCGTTTACTGAATCGAAAACATTCTCTTTCATCCAGACAACATGACCTAGCCACCGCTGCCGCTGTCTCTCGTAAAGCCCATTGTTCAATCAACTGCGGTTGCCAATGTGTAAAGGACCATAAATCTTCCGCAAAACTTATCTCTCGAACACTCTTAAGGCCGTTTCATTAGATGATTAGGTACCAATCACCGGGCATGCTTTCGTCTGACCATATCTTGCAAAGAAGCTGATGTATGCACCTTGTCAGTTCTTTGCCACCGTATTTGAATAGTTTGATCGGTAATCCATCGACCCTGCCGCACTGTTGTTCCTCAGGCGAGTAATTGCTATTCGAGCCTCATCACATTCGGGCAATGAAACATCTATTCCATCGGCATCGATTGGGAAATCGGGTTCGCTTTCTCCTTGCGTTGTACTTTCACTGGCATTCAGCGGGCTGGAGAAGTGTTCCCTCCATAATTGTAGAATGCTCTGGGCATCGGTCACTAGATCACCTTTAGGGGTTCTACTAGAGTATGCTCTGGTCTTGAAACCTTCTGTTAGCCGCCGCTTTTTTTCGTAGAAATTTTGAGCATTACCCCTGTTGGCCAGCTTGTCAAGCTCTTCATACACCGCATTTCGTCCTCTTTCTTTTCCTGTCTGCAAATGTGTCTCGCTTTTCTCTTCAACTCTCGGTGTTTATCCCATCCCGCACGTGTTGTGATCGATCATAACGTTGCGAGGTAGGCAGTATGTTTTCTCTCCGCTGCAACACGGCACTCCTCGTCGTACCAGCTGTTCTTTTGAATTTTCCGAAAACCAAAATTTTTTTTTTTATACCGAGTTGTTGACGAGTGCTCTCAGAGAGCAGGAGTGCAAGCCGAGTAGAAAATCGTTCGGCTGTCTGTTGTGATTGCAGTTTCTCGACGTCGAACCTTTCTTGTGTTTGTTGACGTGCGGTTTTTGCTGCAGAGAGGCGGGTGCGAATCTTGGCTGCAATAAGATGGTGGTCAGAGTCGATGTTAGGACCTTGGAGCGCACGCACATCTAAAACACTGAAGACGTGACATTGGTCTATCACAATATGATCGAATTTTCCGGTCCGGAGACAGCCAAGTAACTTTATAAATTTTCTTGTGTTGGAATATAGCACTAGAGACAACCATATTTCGGGCGCCTGCGAAATCGATCAGCCTCAACCAATTTGTTGTTATTTTAAATAAGAGTACACTTGTGAAAGCTCTTTAGCTTTCTATGTGGAGTTCAATTTGAAAAAATGCGTCCTTTTCTAAAGCTTTATTAAAAGCTTTAAGATTCTTCATATCAAATATGATCCACATTCATACATATTTATTTATTTATTACTCGTATACAATTAAATATTTAAGATAAGAAAATTAAATTGATAAAAAGTTTGATAATCAAGAAAGTATTTTTAAGTGAGTAAATACTAGAAAGTCACTTAAGGAAACTGTGTTTTAATAAATTCTTCGTAATAATAATAACTTTTTACTTGAAATAATCAGCATACTTTACAGTAATTCAAAGACGTCAAAGTGACAACTCACAGCAGGTTACAACGTATCGAAAATGAAGGCGAGAACTAAGAGTTTTAAATTCAGAGAACCTCAAATTGCGCATATACTTATACGGAACTACTAGGTGTGCATGTATTTATGTACACATACATACATACATATGTGAAAAGCAAATCACGAATCTTATCATAAATTCGTCGAAGAAATTCGTAATTTCCACAAAACCACAAACTTAATACAGTTTTTTGTAGAAAAAGAAACTCTTATAAAACCTTTTTTGGTAGTGTTTTTGAACGAATATTTATTTACAGCTAGTTTTTTTATTTACCTTTCATTTATAAGACAAACATTTTTTGGAACTTCAATAGAGTAGGTATGTTTAACATAGGTTTGTAGCCGTACTGATGGAAGTGTACATGAACTTTATGATTACTTTACAAATCTTCATCTTTCTTCTTCCAAGGAACAGCATCCCCAAAAGCGCGGAATGTATAGAGCGACTGAGCAGTTTATCAGATCGTAACAAAGTGCACCATATTTGGGTGCCCGGTCACACAGGTATAGGAATGAACTCACTCCGCAAGGATAAAGGAGCGGGCAGGGAGGGGTATTGGCAACAACTCCAAGACAAACTCAGGTTGCTTCTTGCCTTCTACACTGGCTATTGTAAGCTCAAGAATCACTTATATAACGTTGGGCTTTGCTTCTTGTACGAATTGCCAGTACTGCAACTCCAGAACACCTGCTACTTGACTGGGCACAAGTCGCAGGATAAAGGCTCTTGGATCCATGTTTCCAAATAAGGAATTTCTCAATGTGCTGGCGCTAAGTGTGTTGTTGTGACTTAGAAGGGGGCACAATAGACCTTAGGTCGCCGCGCAATCCTCAATTATTTATCTTAGATTAGATACAAATCAATAAACTACAAATCGTCATATTTTATGACATCGAGTAAAATTTAAGGATAGCCTTCAAAACTCGGATCCATACCGTTATTTGTCGTAAGTCAAGTAAGTAAGTAAGTTTTGAAGCTCGCGATTTCAGAAAAATAAATATTTTTTTAATGGCAAGTTTATAGAAAGCTTTCAATTACACTCAAAAAAAGCTCGACAAGCCTGCTTGACGCTAGATGCAATATTGCAAACACATTTGTGAGACAACTACCCACGCTTCCGATAATCTAGACAGCACTGTATATTTATATTTTACTTTACAGACACTTAAATTCGAGTAACAAACAAATAATATGGTTTTTGCTCTTTTTGTGTGCTTTTATTCAAAATAAAGCCGAAGTAACAATGCTTCAGCGGCATATTATTAAGAATTGCGTGAGTCTTGAATCACACACAAAGATAAAAAATATGAATTTTGCAGAAGGCTACAAATAGTAATCGATTGAGGTGTGCACGTACACACATATATTTATTTAATATATAAATATATATACAGTATGTACATACATATGTTCATATGTAAGCCGCAAAAAAGTGTAATTACCACCGAAAAGCCAACAGCTTAAAGAGGAAACAGATATAAAAGAACACTTAGTGAACACATGCATACAAACATACATAAATAAATATAGACACACACACATATGTATGTATGTAGTATCGAATATACGTAGGTATGTGCATGTAAAGGCGTATATTTTTTGTTTCTGTTGCCATAATAAATTTAATAACTTAGAACTTTTAAAGCAAAGCGCCGCAGACACATCCATACACACGTACTTGAAAAGCAGAGAAACTAAAAAATAAAATAAATAAAAATAAAATTGCAAATATTTGAGTTGCAAATTATGTAAATGAAGCGTGAATTCCGAGAATTCGTTGAGCTCATGCGAGTGTCTTTATTGAAACTGTTTCGAGTTAATAGAAAAGGCGAGAGTACATACATACAGCTGCATGTGTATGTGTGCGCTAGTGTCACTCAGTAAAAGCTAACAGTACAACGAAACTTCCTACACCCAAGCAAGCGTATGTGACAATCGAGTGACGATCGCTAGATCGCGACATACGACTATGTGCACGAGAACAACAAGTTCGGCACTAGAGTGCTGCCGAGCGTATGTGGAATTAGTTAGAATTGTTCTGTTTTTAGTTGCGACACACATACACCCGCACAAAGGTATGTATGTGCACGCAAATGTGTATTTTTAGCTTAAGTCACGAAGCTCAAAGCTTTCTTTCGCAGCGCTTTTTCACGTTAGGCGAGCGTAGTTGGTCGCCAATTTGTGAGCGCTGCATTCATAACGAAACGAAACGAGCGAGCGAGCGAACGTTGTACGACGGAAGCGAGTTGTGTTTAATAGCAACCAAGCGAAAGATCACACTTAGCACCGCGACAGGATCCGAACACAAAAACAAAAAGTGTTATTAATGTGATTTAAAAGAAATTTCAACGAATTTTGTGCAGGATACAAACGTATAACGGCGAATCGCAAACGAAAAAATAAATTCAATAAATTAATAGCGAGTAAAGTAGAAAAAAAGCAGAAAGTAGTGCAGAAAACGAAAAAAAAATTAAAAAAACACGAATTGTTAATGAATGCGTAATTTGAATATATTTTTTTAAATAAATTACGCAAATTTAAAAATATACAAGCGAATAATATCGAAACGATTTTGTAAAGTAAAAACGAAGCAACTGCATATATTTTAGCTATCGATGCAGTTCAATATAAAACGAAGATCTATAAATCTTTTAAACGAAAAATAAAGCGCTGAAAGCGAAACAAAAGCAAACGAAAAGCGTTAAACAACGAAAAACGCTAAAAGAGTAAACAACGAAAAATATAAAATTGCGAAAAAAAAAATTTTGTTTGAAAATAATTAATGTAATTAAAAATCAAGCCACAAAATATAAAACGAAAGTAAGTAAAAAAGAGAATAATAACAATAAAGTATAAAAAAATATAATTAATTTACAAAATTAAAGTAATTAAAAAAATTTAATTATTAAAAAAGAAATTAATAAAAAAAAATTAATACAAAAATTTATTAATTAAAAGGAAAATTAAACGAACATTGCACCAAGACAAATAGTAACGAGAATTGTTTTTTAAAAAATTTCAAAAAGCTGTGGCATCTCAAATCGATCTAACGCCGCAAAAAGCCGAACTGTGTATAGAAACCGTTAAAGCGCACTGCGATAAAGCTTGTAGTGTAGCATACAGTATAAAATAGCAAAGCGAAATCATAAAAACAGGTAAAGGCAAGATTCTTCTAGCCATAATTCTTATCAGCTGAGTGTCTACAGCAGCAAAAAGCACAGCATAACGCAAGTCGCAAAATAAGTGTAATAAAATAGTCAAAAAGAAACACTAAAAGATAAAGAGACGCAGCGCAAAGTTAAGTGTGCGCCCATAATACACACACATACAAACATTTGTACATGAGTAAAGGTACAGCGCTAGCAGCGAAGGCAGCTAATTAAATACGAAACAGTTGTGACGACGAATGCACGTAAGCGTGATGAATTGACTGCAAAGACACGGCAAAAGTTGCAAGAATTATTTAAAAAAATATTCAATTTGCGTAAAATAATAAAGTAAAGTCAGAAAAGCAGCGAGTGCAAGCGGAAAAGTGCAAAAACACGCAAAGTAACAGTGAGATTTACAGCAACGCTGCCAAAAAACAACAAGCAAGTGCAAAACGCGAGACGTTAATTTTTATAACTTATTAATTACGATTAACAAAGCAAATACGAGCACAACGGTAAATACATGCAAGAAATTTTGTGATTTTTAATAGAGAAGTGGGAAAAAACCACAAGTAATATATTAAAACTTGTATGCCAGCAGCTTAAGAATAAGCCAAGTGGACTTAGAGGTGCATAACGGTAACATTAATCAAAAGCAAAAGCAAAGGAAAAGTACACAAGCACACATACGCATTAACATCTCTACAAGTAATAAATTAAAGCAACGTGTACTGAAGTGTTTTAGAACAGCGCTAGAAAATATACACACACATGCATACATGCATGCCTGTTTGTGTGAAGCACGCTTAAGATAGCAGACAATATTTGCTGGCGCGATAAAGTATAAATTTTTGAAACAACACACACATACACACGCATACCTGCGCACTTGTAAATTCTCAAGCAAAATAATAATAATTTTGCAGTTCTCATGCTCAAAAGCAAATAGCAATAAGAGCAACAGCAACAACAAACATTATTAAAGTGATACTAAAGTACAAAGTAAAAGTTGAAATACGAAAGGCGTTTACTAAGAGGAAGAGGCGAACCGGTTCGCATATTTCGCAAAGCAATACAATAATACGGCGGTAAAGAACTAAAAATAAATAAAAGTTTAATATTTATCGCATAATCAATCTCGCGCAACCCAGGCGACGGCAAGACAACAACTCGACTATAAGTGACGCAAAACAATTTGCAATTATCGAACTGCTGTAAGGTGGGTAGAAAAGTCAATTCAAAAGAGTTACTATTTATGCTATAAGTAGGGATATATAATAACATGTTTCATATATGTAAATGTGAAGTATGTGTATACATATGTATGTGGTATATATATTCACTATATGTTTCAAGTGAGTTCAAGTATTGTAAAGTGGTCTGAAAGAATGACAAAGTGTGTTAAGAAGTGTAGTGCGAATCATTCTTGTTTTCTTATGCCGAATAACAAAATCGAGCAACTGGTAACATTTTTGTTTGTTTCCTTACAATTCAAAGCGGTATAAGAACTCACACTTGCTAGCACACGCACTTGATCGACTTAAACAACTGATCTAACTTAGCTATCGTATAAGCAAATTAGTATAAATTTAGCACCAAATTAGTGCTTAAACTCTGGAAAAGTGATTAGTTAATTAGTAAAAAAAAATTAAATCCGTATAAATAGTTAATTTAATTAAAAAAACTGGATATCTGCTTTTCACATAAACTTTATGAATGTGAATAAGGTGTATAGAAAAAATTGTAGATCTTTTCGTTATTTACATACTTTTTCTATATGGCTCGTAGTTTTGCCGGAAATCGAAATAAACCTCTTTAGACCTTTAAAAACTCAACCACGTCGCTCCTCTTTCTCTCCGACCTCAAATCACCCTTAAATTATTTTCACTTCACTTTCAGAATGGTTGTTATTTTTAATAATTACCAATAAATAAAAAACAAAAATATTTAAAATATGTAAAATATGTAAAAGAAATTAAATCAATTAAAACCAGTTTGTAAAATAATTAAAAAACTATATTAATTAAAATTAATTAAATTAATCATTTTAATTTTTTAATTAATTAATTAATTAATTTTGTTAATTAAAAATTAAATATGGTTAATTAATTAATTAATAAATTAATTTTTAATTAAAAAATAAAATAATTAATTTATTAATTTTATTAAATCTTGTATTTTATTAAAAAATAATCATTTTAATTTAAAAAATTATATAATTAATTTTAATTAACAAAATTAATTAATTAATTATATTTAATTTTATTTTTAAATTTTAATTTTATTTTTTAATTAAAAATTAATTATTAAAATAATTAATAATTTAAAATAATAATTAATTAATTTTTTAAATTAATAATTTCATTTTTTTTTTAATTTCAACAAGCTGCGGCATCTAGTTTTTCTTCATAGAAATAGCTGGTGATAATGAATGTTTGAGAATTATTCGGAAGCTAACCGATAATTGGAGAGTCATGTTGTTGTAAAGTTGACAACTGGAAATTCTAAAGGTGAAAAATTTTAGTGAGCAGGTTTTGAGTACTGAAATGATAATTGCATTTTGGAATTGCACGTGATTTGATCCTTTGATTTGATTTTTAAAATAGTTTTTTTTTAATCGGTTAAATTACATATCACGAATATGTATGTATGTATGTACATATATATTCTGTCATACTAGTAATAAAATGATCCACCCTCTCACGCTTGACATTGACAGTGGTCCAGAAACTTTCAAAACACGGAGTTGCTAACCATATTTTTTTTCGAAAAATATGCCACAATACACGAGTATACGAATATCGTACTCACACAAAAAAGTTTAACTAAAATGTGAAGTTGCAAAGTAATTTCCAACCGAATACTACCGGCTTAAATGTTCTTATTTTTGTACGATTTGAAGAGTGGAAACCAGAAGATGTGTAAGATTATTAATTGTATCATACAGCATCTAAACTATAAATCTTTCAATAAATGTTTCATAGCAATTCGTGATATACATATGTATGTTTGTAATTAGTGGTTGTCTCACTACAATAAGAGAAAATCCATTAAAATATTAATGACAATGATGATTGATGATTATGACAGGGATTAAATATAAATACATATAAATATAGTACGTCCGTATAATATTTTCACGTCGCAGTCTTTCTCTTAATATTTTCTTTTATTTTTATGTAAAACAAACGATATCAACAACTTAACATTCTTGGCCTTCACCGTGTGATATACTTCAATGTTATTTGGTATCGATAACACCACTGATAACTAATACACTCATAAGCGACTTAAAAAGTAAATTGTAACTAAGATAGCAAGCATGCATATCTGCTCATTCATTGTTCAATCACTTGGGTCGTTTTTAGAGCCGCAAGCAAATTGAAAATAACAAAGAGAGTTGATCGATTAATTTTATAAGTTAACAAGTAAGACGTATTAAAATTATAGATAATTATTAAAATTTTTCTAGAGCGGAAAATACCGAAACTCCTTCCATATATTTGGAAAGGTTTCATTTACGTGGCATCAGCTCTGAGAAAAATCAGCTATCGGCTTTATTTTGCCTGCAATAACTTCCACAGAATAAAAGCTAAAAGCCGAGCCGTTCTGAAGCAAATATTAGTAGCTCCCAAATTTTTCGCAACGTTCCATTTAATTGCCTTCTTCAAATTCGGGTTTTCTCATTAATTTTCCTGATGTCGTAAGCTATCGAATATAGGTTTCAAATGAGAATTATCTGGCACAATATCTCTAATTGATTTTCAAGTGACCTAAAACTAATACTTCATCTGAACCACATCTGTTCTTATCATGAACTTTGTTTTCAGGTATCAGCTTTGCAATTTTGTATCTAGAATTTTTGTCGACTTATTCCTTTTTCCCTTAATAATGTTTTTCTTAGGGGGTTATATCTTTTGAGTTTCAAAAAATATATATTTTTTGTTTTTGTGTGTTTTAAATTTACATATATGTATCATTTCATCAATAGTTTCTAAGTTATGAGCGTGATTGTATGAATTATGTAACTAAGTGTAATCGAGTTCCAAAATGTCATCGAAAGGCTGTTTTCAGAGTCGTTGAAGAACATTTCACCGAAACGACTGGACTGATCAACTTGAAATTTTCATGCGATCTTTCCTTCTTTATTGGTGTAGGCACCGCTTACGCGGTATAGCCGAGTTTACAACAGCGAAAGGCTGTTTTCTTTTTTTCATTGGGGGTGTTTTTTGCATGGCGGGTCCCAAACCAGGCGCACAACTTTGGGGAGGGGGTGTTTCGCGTTCTCACTTTAGCTCCTTCACATAGATGTTTTTTGGTTTTCGAGAGGATACTTGGACGAAGACTGGAAGTCGTGAGCTGCTGGATCTATATGTAAAAGAATTGTCTCTGGCCATTCCCAAGTGAATGGCGATCAGAGCACTTTTCTCTTCTTTCCCTTTTGCGAAAATAATTATAAACGCATTTTTTCTAACTACCAAGTTGATACAACTCCTGGACCGAAAATAGTTGTATTTCATACGAAAAATTTTCGCGCCAAAATGTAGGCAACGTTTCTTAAATGCTACTATTTGGTGCTCCTATTATAAAATATTTCGTAAATATTCTTAAAATGCTCTTAATAAGGAGTTGCTCCAATATTTTATATTAAGTTATACCCCAAATACATAAATTTGTAAATTTCAGAAGATTCAGTTGAGAATAAATGCTTATTTTAATTAATAATTAATAGCGATTAATAAAATCATGGCTTTTATTTATTAATTCAATGTCAGAAGCTTTTCCACTTTTAGAGAAGAAAAAAAAATTAAATAAATATTTAAATTTCATATTTTTTAAAGTAAATAAATTTTTAATTAAATTTTTTTAGAAATTATATTGCTAAATAAAATTCACTTAAAAATGTAAAAATAAATTTAAAATCATTCTTATTAAAAAAATTTTAAAGTAAATTTTTCATAAAATGTTCAATATTGACTTCTAAAATATTATTTAAAAATGTCTACTTTATAATACACATGAAAAATCAAAAAAAAAATTAATAAATATTTAAATTTTATATTTTTCTTAAAGAAATAAATTTTGTATAATAATACCTTTTTAGGTATTATATTTCTAAATAAATTCAATTAAAAATATAAAAATAAGTGTAATATTATTCTAATTTTTTCATTAAAAATATTCTGAAGTAGTTTTTTATTAAAATATTTAACTTAAACTTTTAATATTTTATTAAAAATGTCAATTCTATAATATATATGAAAAAATAAAAAACGTTTTAATAAATATTTACATTTTACATTTTTCTAAAGTAAATAAATTTTTTAATAATCTTTAGGCATTATACTTTCATAATTCAATTAAAATTATAAAAATAAATGTAAAATCATTCTGGTTTTTTATTTAAAAAATTCTACTGTAATGTTTTCATAAAATATTTAATTCTAATTTCTAAGATTTTATTTAATTAAAATCTCGAACACTCATAGTCCGTAACTGAATCATTAGTAATATAATAAATATGTAATTATCAACTTCCTAGGAACTTGCTGCATAATATCAAAATTTTCATTTCACGCGAAATCAAATTTCGTGTTATTTTGGTATAGCCAAAAATTATTTTTCATTGAGCTCTAAAGCCATGACGAGCCAAATGTCTTAAGCTGCAAAGCCAGAAAAGAGATTTCACAATCATTTTATTTTTACACTAATAAACTGGCCATAGTATATTTCCTTATAAAAACCAAGTGTCATTAGCGGAAGAGCGACTTTTTGACGCCGCACACGCCCACAAATACACAAACTTGCTGGCACGAGCAAAAAAGGCGACAACCGCTGCAGGCGAGCGCTTTGAGCGACACAATGTGCCGGTAATTAACATAAACACAGACACACACAGCCACAAAGCCATAATGTTTAAGTGTCAAAGCTGACATTTCACCTAAAAAGTTGTATAAATAAATTATAAAAGAAACGACTTTCGGACATTTAAATTAAAAATATAGATGCACAAGTAGAATTATATAAGGAGCGAGCTATTGCATAGCCAAAATTAGTAATGATTACTAATGCAAAGGTTTTCAGCTCATATGTATGTATGCAAAGTGTATAATATATATTTTAAATCGCTCAAAACTAAAGAAAGTTGTAGTGTCATGTCAATGAAAACACTAGCAGCTGCGCTGCTTGTCTAAGGCGTTGGCGGCGCGCAGCTTTTGCTAGAATATTCCACTCAATATATTTATGTACATTTGTTTGTAGTGAACTTTAGCTATTTCTAGGTATTAAAGGCAACATTATATTTTTTTGCAATACCAACAACAACTGCAGAGTGGAAAATAAATTGGAATTTCGCACACTCTCCTCTGCTTAAGAAAATCGGGAAATTGTCTGCTTGTGAATGAAATGAATTAGTTGCGTATACGCCCGGCTGGTCACTTAAGCTCTGCAAGCCATTAAGGAGCATTCTAATTGATTAACCTCTATTAGTTCGCGCGCATACGACGGATACAATGTACATAGTTTTAATATTTTTTAAAATTTTTTTCTTTAATTTTTTGTTTTTCAAAATTCACTTAAATATTTTTCATGCGCCAGCTGTCGATGTTGATGTCGGCTAATTGTGGAATTCGCACTCAAGTTTTGCGGAAAATTTTCTTCCACACGTTTTGACTGCTAATAAATTATTAGTACATTTTATTTTATTTTATTCCACATACTATGTAGGTATGTATGTTCATACTTTGGCTTTCGTGCGGCCATAAAATTTTACATTGCCTACGTGTGAGCATATTAGATATGTTTGTATGTATGTTTGCTTATATGTTTAATCATGCTTATATGAGAGGGTGCTTGTCGCCATTAATGGAATTTATGATTCTTTATTTTTATTACCCCTGTGCATGCCTAATTGTATTTGATAGCCGGCTAGTCGTGCCAATGTAATTTGCGCATTCATGCGCTCGATGTAAATAAATAAATAAAAATATTTGCTTGAGTTCAGCTACAATTTAGTATTTAGTTTTCATTGCTTTTTACACCCTATACGCAGAGAGAGAAAAGAAAATTTAGGAGCAAAAATCCTCTCAACACAGAAATTGAACAAAATCATACCAATAACAAGCCATTGCATATAACTTTATTATTGTTACATATGATCTTTATTGTTTTGTA
Source organism: Bactrocera tryoni (assembly GCF_016617805.1). Taxonomy (NCBI): domain Eukaryota; kingdom Metazoa; phylum Arthropoda; class Insecta; order Diptera; family Tephritidae; genus Bactrocera; species Bactrocera tryoni. The sequence goes on from NC_052503.1 coordinate 49,030,893, forward strand.
TTATTTAAATTTGCATAAAATGAAATGAGAGAGAATTGACAATACAAATACATACCATCGAAAATCGATTTCTATTAAACATTTCATAATTTAAAGGATAAAATTACTTAAGCCGAAAAAGCATTATCTAATAATCGATTGCTTTAACAATATATTGATTTCTAACAATCGTTTCTTAGATAACATATACGATGTTATAGGAATTTTTTCCAGCAAAAACAATAGCTATTTATAAATCATACATTTTTATTCAAAAACAAGAAACCACCGTGAACTTAAGCTACATTGCCACCACAATACCCTTCTCAGGTGCATATCTTATAGCACAAAAGAGCAAAAAGGACTTTTTAATGAGTTTAATCGGCTACATTGTGCGGCACCTATATCCTATATAGGTTCGAGGATTATAGCGTTATCTAGGGAAATAATCTATGCCTAATTATTACCTTTGCAAAAACAAGTTTACTTACTATCGGTATCTTAAAAACAAGAGATCTTGTTCGCATACATATATACAGATGAATAGACGGACATGGCCAAAGAAAACTTAATATACCGTATTCAGGGGCTGACCAAATATTTATTAAGATGCTTTTTATATAAAAAATTGTAAATTTAATATACATATGTACATAAATACTAATTAATAATCTCTAATAAAGTTTGCGAGGTTAGCAAATTTTTTGTAATAAGAATTTATTAATTGAAAATCAATTCTAAAATTTCGATAAATAGGTTAGTGTTAGTATCTCTTCTTGGAATAATTTCAATATTTTCTGAAAGGCTTAAGCTAGCAGACTAAGAATTTGCGTTTCGAATTATGCCAGTGGCCGCTATTGTCTTATTTACTCAGTGTTGGTTGATGTTAAGGCACACACCAAGTGGCACTGTCTAAAGAAAGGCCATTTACATATGGCTATTAAAAACAAAATGATTTTATCAATAGTTTAAAAGTTTTGACGTACATTCATACATTTTTTAAGAATACCCAGTATTCAAGTCTTTTCCGTTATAGGCCGTATCCGCTGGCGCTAAGGCAAAGGCCTTTCGCTGCCGCTGTGGTTGCAGTCTTCTCTGTGGTTAAAATCTATAAAAACTTCAAATTGAATTTTACCCAAAATTTTGATCACTGTTGGCCTGACAACTTAAAATTTTGGATCAGAACGAAAGAAATGATAGGTCACTTGACTGAAGCATAAACATTTGATAGTGATCGGATCATTTGTCACCGAGTTAACACCCTTGCACATTTGAAAAATGTGGTTTTGAGAAAAACTCAGTTAATACATGATGACATATGACAAACTCGAAAAACTTCTCATAAGCACTTTTTGGGATGGCCTTCAGCCCTTAAACGGAGCGGCAATTTCTATTTGGGAACAAGAAAAAATCATACGGAACCAAGTCTTGTAAATACGGTGGTTGATTGATGGTAATCATTGTGTTTCTGGCTTTAAATTCGCCCACATTTATACTCTTTTTTAAAGAAATTCAGCTTTATCGGGACGAGTTGAGCAGGAACGCGTTTCATAACCAAAATATTCACCAAAACCATTTGAACGGACTCGCGAGAAATGTTGTGCTCTTTTGCCATCTCTCTTACACTTGCCTGACGATTTTCAATCACCATATTCTATTTCATTAATATTTTCATCAGCTGAAGATGTCGAAGGTCGTTCAGAAAGTGGCATGTCTTCAATGATCTCTCGACTGTCTTCGAAGGCTTTGTACTAGCCATAGGCTTGTCTTTTTGATAAAACTTAATCACCCTAAGCCTTTTCCAACATTCAGCAATGATTCCGCAATTTGGTTAGAAATACAAAATCTATATCTTTATTTATATAAGTCTTCTGACCGTGTGTTTGTAATTGAACTGCTCCTAAACGGCTGGACCAATTTCGATGAAATTTTTTGTGTGTGTTCAAGGAGATTCGAGAATGGTTTAAATTTGCAATTTGGTCCCCTGGAAAATGTTTTTTTAAATTAATTTTTCATTTGTAATTAATTGCTAATTTTGGAATGTTTGACCGATAGATCGCGCTACCATCGCAGTATCCAATATTCAAACCTTAAATTGGCGTAAAAAACGATGCCAAAGTAAAAGGCGACATCTGTAGACAAGTTTTCATAACGTGGACAGAGTTGTTCGTTCTTAAGAAATAAATTGGGTGATTCAATACATCTATGGGTAGCAATAACATTTTTTCATACCTGCTAACTATTGGAGGGGGTATCTTGACAAGCAATTTAAAATTGCAAAAGATCTGGCATAAAAAAATAGCGGCATAACTGAACTGTTGATAAAAAGGTCTATTAAAATTTGAGATATACAGAAATCTTTTCGAAGCATTGCAAGACTGATGCCATAACCTTGCCAGCCGATTTTTTTGTCTTTCCACCGTTTCTTAATATGCAGTCCACCAGGCTGACAATCGATTGGACTCGATTGATTTCACTGATGCACAGCCCAAATTCAATAGTATTTTTACCCCAAAAACCAATTCTTTCTTAACGCACGAAATGCTTTTTGATTCATTTTTGTTGCTTGACCAAAAATGAGATTATTCCTTAACTAAACTTATAATCTAACTAATAGAAATCATATAAATGGTATTAGTAGTACTACCTATGTATCAGCCACAGTAAAACGTGGACGGGTCCTCTAGTATATGTATGTATATAAAGAATACCACTTTTCTTTAATTACAACAGTCAGATTGATTATAGTATGTACGCATACATTGGATTGATGTTCGCAATTTGTCCACATTGTGACCCGACTAACTTTCGAGGTGATACGACGGAGATGTGTTGTGCTAATGGCAAAGTGAGATTGCCAGCATTAAAAGCTCCACCCGAACCATTGTATTCATTAATTCTTGGGACATCTCAAATGTCGAAGCTTTGTTTGAGTCATGTTCAGTTCAGCAATACCATTCGACATTTCAAATGGCATTTTTTGGTGATACAAAAATTAGTATACTCTTGCAACAAGTTTCTGTTGGCAGTGAAAAAGTTGTGGCCAATTTTTTTTTGATACCACGTATCCCTGTGATTCCAACTGATATGTCATTTTAATTCAAACGATCACAATTAAGTTTTAAAATAGCTAGCAATTAATAAAATATTACTTTGTTTGAATGAATTAAGCACATTCCTACCAACTTAGCAAAATATTTTTTTTTTTTGAAATATAATTTACCCTAGTCTTGTTTATAATTTTCTCATAATTTTACATACTATATTTATTTCACTATTATATAATAGTGATTATATAATATTAACATTATTTTTTTATTTATTAAATTTATTTGGTTTTTTTTTTTTGATTTATTATTGATTTTTTTGCGATCCAGAAGTTTATGAATATCAAAATTTCTTGTTATACCCTAGCAAATTTGTACATAAATTAATTAAGACAACAACAAATTCGTATATACTTTTTTGTTAAGGAGGTATTCTGGTTTAGAAATTCGAAAAAATCTATTTTTTGTTTGCATATTTTTATAGTATGACCCTTCAAGAAAATGTCTCTAAAAGAATTTTTCGAAATTCAAGCTATTTTCCGAGTTACAGCTAATTTTTTGACTCCGACTCCGACTGCGCGCGACTAGTTCTCAACTTTAAACTCGTTTTTTTCATAACTACTTTTCTAGAAACGGTGGGCATGATATCTCAAGTGCTACTCAACCGAATCACATGAAATTTTACACAGGGCTTTCTTATACATACATTATAGTATCGCACTACGAAGAGCTTTCGAAAGTTTTTTTTTTATTTTTAAAAAACTCCGAACCACAAAAAAAACAGGGAAAATACGAAACTTTTTTTTCAAACCTTCACCATTTTGTAATTTTTTTTTTCAAAAACGTTTCGTAGTGCGATAACTACACTTTTACTCTTTACGGATTTCGCATAAATTTTCAATTTAGGTCACGGAAAGGATTTATATCCTGCACACCAGGACAAGCCATTGTGTCATCAATGTCTACTTCGCCGATCTGCAGTTTTTTTTAGTTTAATTTTTTTTCTTATATTATTTTTGTTTTGTATTTTTAGAAAACCAATAAAAAGCATGTAAAAAAATGGAAAGTCAAAATAATTTTTGATTTTTTTTATCACGTCAAAAAAACACCTAAAATTCGGGCTTCTAAACCAGAATACCCCCCTAAAGATCTCTCTTCTGTGCTCCAATTCAACACGCTGCAACATTATCGCTAATTAAGTTTGTATGTGTGTGAATGTATTCATGTATCTATGTGTGTATGTGGGTATAATTCGATTTATGAATCTTTGTATGTGTGCAAATACGCATGGCACTTTAATTTCATACGCTGATAATGGTTTATTACCGCCAATTTTGCGATTTCTAAATTTTCGCGCTGTTTATGCCCAAAATCGCTCTCTCAAACTACGGAGACCAGATCTATGTATGTTGTATTTTTGTTAGTTGTTCGAAGCGCGCGCTCGTGTCAAAGCAAAAATTCTATGGTTTCGTTGCTTCTGCAATAATTACAGTTAGTTTAAAAATAATAACAAACCATAATATTTGTACAACAAAAATATTTATTTGCGCCGGTTGGACGCTTATTTTTAGCACGACAGACAGACAGACTCACTGCGAAAACATCTGAGAAATGTTGTCAAAACAAGCAAATTAAATTATGTACCATGTGTGTTTGTGTGAGTGGCTGTGTGTGTATGTGAATGGGTGTGTGACAATTGTGCAACCTCGTCAGCCGAACAAGAATATGTGACATTCTTGGCATTTGCTTTAGCAAGAGCATTTTCCCACCTCAGGCATTTACTTTCTCATCGCAATTTGTACGCCAATGTTGCCACAAGCATTTCTATATAAACTTTATCTAATGTATACATTGCATATATGTGATTAGGTAGATATATACATACATGGGTTATATCGCCCCTTATTTCGCCTTATCTTTGCGAAATTTCAAGCTGCCATTATTATAACAACAAAAACAGTGAAGTTACAATTTTTGCAATAATTAATTGTTTAATTTTCCATTTACTCGCTTGCAGGTCGTTAACAGCAGTACAACAACGCGCGTTGAAAAGAAGCGTCTACACCATATAACATCCTCATCATCTTCGTCAACGTCCTCCTCGTCCACATCATCGTCCGAAATGAAGACGGCAGCACTGAAACGCGACTTGAGCGAAATCAAAAATTCCATGTCCGAAATCACCGATCTGGTCGGTCGCAATACCAACAATGCGAGCAGCGGTGGTGGTCTGGGCAGCAACAAAAATCTGGCCATCTCAGCGTCAGCGCATCAGCCATCCATAAACGATCTCACACAAATCAATGCGCTGAACAGCTCGGATGCCATCAACAAATTGAAGAAGAAGTATGTTCCACTTGAGCTATGACTCTTACTACAATTATTAATTTATGTTTAAATTTGCTTTCCCAGAATCCGCTCATCCATTGAAAATCTCGTCGACAGCGATGCCGAACCGTTAGTAACATTTCCCGACACAGATGACGATCATCATAATTTAGCCGATTTGGTGAGCGCTTCGAATGGCAAATTGACCGCCAATGGACTGAATGGGTCGGGTAAAATCGTCGACACCGTTAAATTCGAAGAGAAACGCACAAAGACCGAATCGAAGACGAAGGTCGTAGCCGATGGTTTCAGTACGGAGCAGGCAACCAGTAATTTGGCCGAAATGAAACGGCTACAAACGGGTGATATCGATTATCAGGAGGCTAAGGCGGCAGCAGCGATGCGAAATCGCACCGAAATGGATGGTGTGAAAACTGAGGAGAATGCTGCCGTTATACAGGTGAGTTCGAAAACATCGAAAATACTTAAAGATTATTTAATTGTTGATTGCTTGGAGGACACGAAATATCTTTAAGGAAACTTTTGGTAACGAGTTATTTGAGGTTAGAACCAAGCATGTTAGGTCGATATTTGACTCATAAGAAATACCAAAGAATAATCTTTTGACTTTGAGGTGAGGTTAGTGCTCTTTAACAGTATTCTCTTCAAAGGGCAATAAAATTTTATGAGAAAGCAATTTCCTATACCGTTGAATCCAATTTGAAAAAAAAAGTCTGATAAAGCAAATATCTATACCGTTGGATCCATTTTTAAAATAAAAAATTTATCAACAATACAAGGACTACAGAAATATGGTATGGCTTGGAATCTACTACACATATTCTACCCGGCCAAAGGTGAAATAAATAACATTCGTTTTCTATCTGTATTCCAAGTTTTGATACTGTCTGATCTTTAAAATATCAAACATTTTCTCAGAAGGTGCCTGATATTTTTCTGATGCTGAAAAACAATCTCAGACTGACCATTATGTGACTTTAGGAAACTCAGATCGTATGTTTACTTATCGCAGTACCCGGTAGGGCACCCATTACAGCCTTTATTATCCTTCTTTTAAAGTAAATGTTTTGAGATTTTTGATTGCAAAGAAAACTGACCTAGAAGGTTGTGTCGTTAAAGTTTTACCGCGTCCAAAGTGGCCTTGCTGTCTTAAATAGAGCACCTTTAAATTTCTTTACCGATGAAACAGAGGGTCTCTAAACTAAAGCAACAAACCATGGAATCTATGTAACATATATCATTACTTCTATACTAACTGTTCTGTGTTCTAGGACATAGTAAAGAGAGTTTCGGTTCCGCAAGACAAAGCTTTTCGCAATGGCAGTATTTTAGTCAAAAAGTTTCATTTGTAATCTCGGTATATTTGCTTAAACCAATTTATTATTGAAACTGATGTTGAGCAATATCAAAAGCTCCATCAGGATCGGGAAGGATCTCCCTAAGCCGTTAGAGCAAACTATTTTTCAGACAAGGCAACTCCGTATCGTGCCACTTGTTCAATCTACTCTTGGAGAAAATAATGCGAGCTGCATATCTTAAAAGAGAAGGTACAATCTTCTATAAGAGTGTACAGCTGACGTACGCCAATGATATTGATATCATTAACCTCAACAACCCCGCCGTTAGTTCTGTTTTCTCCAGACTAGTTATGGAAGCGAAGTAAATAGGTGTGATAGTAAACGAGAACAAGATGAAATAACTCTTGGCATCAAACAAACAGTCTTCGCACTGACGACTTGGCTCATACGTTACTGTTGACAGTCATAACTTCGAAGTCGTCAATAATTTCGTCTGTAACAACAACGCCATCCTCAAAGTCCAACGTAGAATAACTCTTGCCAACAGGTGCTACTTCAGACTGGGTAGGCAATTGAGAAGTAAAGTCCTCTCTCGACGAACAAAGACCAAACTCTTCAAGCACTCATCATCCCCGTTCTGCTATACGATGCAGAGGCGTGGTCAATGACATCATCTGATGAGTCGGCCCTAAGATTGTTCGAGGGAAAGGTTTTGTGGAAGATTTTTGGTTATTTGCGCATTGGGAAATGGCGAGTACCGCAGTCGATGGAACAATGAACTGTACGAGATATGCGACGGCATTGCCATAGTTCAGCGATTTAAGAGACAGCGGGTACGCTGGCTAGGTCCTTTCGTCCGTATAGATGAAAACACTCCAGTTCTGAACGTGTTCGACGCAGTACTCGCCGAGGAAAGCAGAAGAAGAGAAAGACCTCCACTCTTTTGGAAAGACCAGGTACAGAAGAAGCCAGCTACATTTGAAATCTCCAATTGGCACCAAACAGCAAACAGGAAGAACCACTGTCGCGCTGTTGTAAACTCGGCTATAACCCCGCAAGCGATGTCTACGCCAATAAAAAAGAAGTATTTATTATTGCTAGTTTGTGGTTTTCGTTGGTTTTCTGCAATTATTACCCCAAAAAGCATTGTGAAATGTGCTTAGCGAGGAGCAAAAACAAATCAGCACCGTGTTGGTGACGTAAAGTCGGCCTCGTGGTAGCAGCGTCCATGTGCTCTACTTAATTTTGACTTCAGAAGGATATTCTTTACATTTAAATGTAGGCCGAGTCGATCTATGATAAACATGCAGGAATGTCAATTCAGACGCTTTAGCGTGTGGTTATGGGCTTTTTCAGTCAGAACAAAAAGGGAAACACCATCATTACTCACAACTATGTAACCAAGCGAGCGTCACTCATAAATGACACAGCCGACAGATGATTAGAACTGGCGGGTAATAAAAACATACATGCATATGCATATAAATATAGGCAGTATATATAAAACTCTGTGGGGAAACCCTTGCTTGCCATAGCTTTAGGTCGTTTTGAATATTACATAAGTATGTATTACATGAAAAGGGTGTGCACACATCCATACCTACCAGCTTAGTGGACTTTTGCGTGGGTTTGAACACTGCTTTATCTATATGTGTGTGCTTATAGTGGCATATTGCGGCACGGTGGCGGTAGCGCACTCCCATTTGCTCGCCACGGCACTCCACACTCCAAAGCGGCTAATCGCTCGTGCGTTGTTTCGGTGGATTTGTAGTGTTTTGTTTCGTATGCAGAAGTCAAGTCGACATTGGCACGCAAAGCTTGACGCTGTCAGTGATTAAACTAACGGTACTTTTTATTGTTTTATAAAAATCCACAAAGAACAAAGCATTCGCAGGAATTTCACAAAAAAGTGAAATAACAGTTTGCGCTATGCGAAGGACTTCGTTCCTGAGGACATTCGGTTGCGTGTGTAAAGTTGAGAAAATTTGAATTTTCGCTAAGCAAAAAAGTGTGAAGAAGGAAAAATCATGGAACAACGTAAACGAAGTATACGCAAAAAGAGTATGATGAAGAAAGCGAAAGCATGGTTCGAAAACTTTAAACAAAAACGTTTACTTTAGTTAACACTAAGCAAAATATACTACTTAGTGCATAATTCTCGGAAATCGCAAGTTACTTGCACTTCACTTGCAATGCCAAGGGCGTTAACTCGCGTCAAAGGAATATCGATTTTCGCTTAGTCTTTGCTTTCGCCTTTTGTGTCTCGTGAAGTGGCGAAAGGAGCAGCAGCGCGTGTTTTCCCGTTAGTTGGTCGGTCGTTTGTAGCTTGCTTGGTTGCTTGGAAATAGCTGTGTTTTCCAAATTTCTTAAATAAACGGTATTTAGTTGGTCTAAAGTGGTTTGATAGAGCACAACACATGGCTAAATTGCTGTGTGGCATTTGCTACAAGACTTTTTCTGGACTTTTTTGGCATTATGTTGCTCACTAAGTGTTTGCTTACGACAACAACAAAGTATTGTTTAGCACAAGAAACCAGCATCTGCAAATATTCAAAACGTTCGCGTCCACAATCCATACTCGGAAAGATAAAGGTAATTAGCATTTACGGATAGCCATATATATGTGGGTACACCCCTCTCAAAAATAAAGTAACGCCAATATGGAAAAAAAAAAAAATAATCCAAATGTGCATAAAAATGCTTTAATAGAGCGAAACGAGATATATTAATAAATCAGAAAGTTTTTAAATATTCTAGAAGTGACTTCGAATGCAACACTGTTACTCTTAACTGTGTCAGGTGACGTTTGCTTGTGTTTGACAGCCGTTAAAAGTATAAAATTTCATAGTTTGGCACCAAAATATATAAAAGTGATTTTTGCCTCGAAGAAATGTATTATTTCGTTCGAAAGTTTATATTCACAAAAGCTCCCTAGAAACATACAATACCTCGAGCCCACTATAAGATCAAAATCCATGTTTAGTTGGTTTATTTTGAAACTTCTGTACAATAGAAATCACATAAATTACGCTGAAAGTTGCGGTTTTCCAAAAAAATCGATGTAAATAGTATAGTAAACACACAAAAAATCCAAGTCTTTTGAGGTACTTAGCAGGCTTGGGCACTTAGAAGGACAGCTTAAGTCCTTTGATGCGAGGACAAAGCCTCCAAATGGTGGTTATTTAAGCGGATTCAGTGCTTAATCTGGTTCACTGTATAACATATTTTCGGTTTAGTGTCTCTAATGATTTAAGAACTAGGGAGAGGAACTGAGAGACTCTAACATTTAGAGCTTAGAGACCTAACTTCATAAAAACTTTGCTAGCCGTCATTATACCTTATAACTAAACAAACACCATAACAGTAAAATAAAAAAAGCCCAATATTTTAGTTTCCTCCAAGAGTTTCTAGAGCTTTATTCGACGAAAATCGCGTAGATTCGACTCAGTTTATCGCGATCCCTAAAAAATACTAACTTGTTATATTCTCGCCCCGCACTTCATCTACTTAACTCGGAACGCAAGGTTTCGCTTGTGTCTAACAAATTTTATAAAACAAATGGTTACAATGTCACAGTGCGTTGCCTACTTTTCGGCGCAATACAATATACTCACAATGAACAAACCAGATAAACACAGCTACAGTAAAAGTTATCTAATTATCTATGTGCATTGTAATAAAAAGCGAAAAATTAATTACTGTAGCGTGTAACGCAATATAACGAAATTAACGTACGATAATCATAATTCTACGTTATATAACCAATTATATAACCGTAAGCAATCAGAAATGTATACGTTATATTACCTGTTATGTAACCGAGCGTATCAGAAATTTCAAAATTTTACGAACTAACTATTTGGCTTAATTTAGTCAATCAAGTTTTTCAAACCCAGCTAAAGAAAACTGAATAGAAGCGTTTTAATATTGTAAGGATATCAAAAAAAAGTATGTCAAAGGTTTAAAGAAATCCATTTGGGTCGAACATATTAATTTATAGTAAGAATATTGCTTAGTAACACAATGTTAGTTGAGGTTGGCTGATGGAAAATTAAAAATTTGCTTATGGCATGACGATCCCTAACGTCTAGTGCTGCTTGATTACCGCGTTGATTGCTGTCAGATAATTAATTTCGTGTATTAATATCTTATCTCTTTTTTATATCATAAAACAAAGCGGCTTAATTTGGTAACAAAAGCGGAACGGATTATGCAATATTTTGAGCACTTTCAGCAGAAAACAATTTAACTAATTTATTTCTAGGTACATTGTAGCTTCAGCAGAAGCCCAGTAGGAAAATTTCCAAGTTCGGAGGCAATTAAGTTGCCACTTTTGTATATAGAAAAAATCTTCATTGATTGATATGAGCGCAAATGAGAGTAAAAAAAAAAATTTAACTTTTTTAAGTAATTTTACCCGAATGTTTTTCTTTTGGTGTTAACAGCACTGAACCAAAAAGTAATAATCAAATATTATTATATTAATCAATTTACCATATACAGGTTCTTGAAAAGAGTGTAGAACTTAAGCTCAAGAAGCTAATGTTTTTCTTAGTTTGAGAATAAATTTAAAAATCGTGTCATTATTAGTTATAAATAAACTAGTTACCAACTACTGCAGAGGGAATGAGTTACACAACCGGTTAGTTTTAAGTAAAATATTTCATATAACTATAAGTTATAAATAAACTAGTTATAAACTACTCCCCAAGTGTTGAGTTTCACTACAGGGTAGCTTTAAGTGAAATATTTTTTGACTAAAATATGCGATACAATTTTTCGTTTCAAGTCACGTGTAGCAAGTACTTAATTTTCTAATGTCACTCAAATTTTCTTTTTCTTAAAAATAAGCAGCAAATTTTCTTGACACCTTAGAAAGGCTTATTAACACGTCATAAGCTAATTTGTTCTCCTCTTTGTTGGCGCAAATAATCCAGCACACAACGCGGCTATCGCCAAGATGCCGAGTCTTTTAGGCAATTAGGCGCGAAGAATCGCAAACGAGTGAAAAGTGAAAAAAATGAAATTTATATATAAATTGAAAAAAAAGTGAAAAAATAATTAAAAGTAAATAAAAAAATTTTGATAAATTTAAAATATAATTATAAAATAAAATAAAAAAATAAAATCAAAAATGGCAACAAATTAGCTAAAAGAAATTAGTTGCTAGCCGTTGGCGAAATGCCAATGCAGCAGCCAGCGCGCAAAAAACGCTCAAAGAAATATGAAAAAAGTTAATTTTAATTGAATTGACATCATAACTGTTTATAGCGCGCATATTTTAATAAAATAACAGTTGCAGCAATTCTTTAATTACAAAACTTGTAAAATTGTATATTAGATGAATGTCAACTATCAAATGAATATACAAAAGCCACACAAGAGTTCGTTTTTGTTGAACAATCTGCCACATATTATAATAAAATATTCAAATATTCACCAATTATATATGTATGTACACATATCTGACAATCGAGATCACTACCCCTGCCAATAACACTACACACACATACATAGCCATGAAGATTAACAATACAACCCTGTACGATCGTATGCTCGTATTTATACAGTTATTTGTCAAGTTCAAGTTTATTCATTTATGTAAATATTTTTACACACCCAATCGGTCAAGCTAAATAACGAGCACATACACAGGCACATGCACGGCTATAAAAAGCATGTTGAAACTCCGTTATATGTAGCATTCATTCATGTAGAATTGTTGGGTGGCGCGAGCCAAGGTAGCTACTTATTCCTGAGGAGGCCGCTGCTCAGCTCAACATCACACGATGACGCTCTCATGCGCTGCTCATTGTCCGCGTGCCGCTCAACGCTTGAGAATTATTCAAATTTTTATATATTTTATCTCATTTTAAGCTCTTTTTTATTTATTTATATATATATTACTTTTATTTTATTGTCTTCTTCGGCTGTGCAAATGTACACGATCGGCAAGATCAACACCTAACGGTATGATTCCCGCATGTCTTTTTCAATTCGACACTTTCAGTCTTTCGCTAGCCGCTAAACGATCGAGTCGCTCGTTGTTGAGTAGTTTTCCGTGCAAATTTTGTTTCCGTCTGACGCGGCCTCCGTTGGTTGAGCGCGCTAAACGAGAATACGAATACGAAACGGGCAGAAAATACTCACTCACTCGTTTTAACGCGTATGCGTGTGAAAATTTCAATTTCATCGATCTTCTTCTTATATTTTATATAAATCTAAATACATATACATACATATGTATGTGCGACAAATGGGTTTGAATACTTCCGAATTTTATTTATTTATATGCCAAGTCAAAGTGAAATGCGCAAACAAGGGTCGAAAATATGTGTGGGAAAAATAGATTTGACCTTCGCTGGCAGCGTTTGCCCATGATCGCCAAATGAAGCGTCCTACGGAAACTGTTTAGCGCGTGTGAATATTGAAAGGATGTTGAGCTTAATGATAGAAATGTTATTACATTTAAATTTAAATAACGAAACAAGCATAAAAAAATCATAATATTTGAAATTCATGATTTTATAAATTTTGGCTTTAAAAACTATAATACATACGGCTTCATAAAAATTTCGAGTGCCAAATATGTAGTTTTCAATTTCAAAATTTGCTAAGAAAATATTTTTAATTCCAAGAAAATTGTCAATCGTTGGAATCCGCTCCTTACAGTTGCGTGAAGAAAACTTTCGTCAAACCCAAGCTGCGATTTTTTTTATTTTTTGCAAAACTGAACGAAACTTGCACCTTAGGCAGATAGATTTACTTATAGGAATTTTGACCTACAAACAATATATCTCATATGAAATAGCACAGATTTTTAATTAAAAAAAAAAACTTAACGAAATTTTAAACTTCGAATATAATGAAACCTATTGATTATTATTAATGATGACTTCGTTAAGTTTTGAACGTTTATTTACTTTGAAATAGCAATATTGAACGTCATTGAACTCAAACAAAAACTTTCTCGTTGAGAACTCAAAAAACTAAGTGGATGTTTAAAATTTTCAGACCAAATGGGCAAAGCGAAACTGAACGAGTGACTAACCCAAATTCGAAAATTGATATTATTTGTTGTCGAAGGTCTAGCAAATAAGATTTTCAATATTTGATAACTCAATGAAAGATTTCAAAACTTAACGAAATTTTCAAGTACTCGAAACGAAATTAAATACATATTTGGTGCGTTAACGATAAATTATGTATTAAAATATTGGAATGTGACAAACATGAAAGCCCAGTTCAAAATTTTCAGGCCAAATGAATAACTCAAAATTGAACGAGTGACTAACTCAAATTGAATAATTTATATTTTTTGTTGGCAAAAGTCTAGCAAATAAGATTTCCAATATTTGATAACTCAACGAAAGATTTCAAAACTTAACGAAACTTTTTAATGCTTAAACGAATATTACATATCTAGCTCGTTATAACTCAAAATTAAACGAGTGACTAACTCAAATTGAATAATTTATATTTTTTGTTGGCAAAAGTCTAGCAAATCTTTCAAAGACTTCCAATATTTGATAACTCAACGAAAGATTTCAAAACTTAATGAAACTTTTTTAGTAGTAACTAAATTAAATACTATTTCGGGCGTTAACGAAAAATTATTTATTTCGATATTGGAATGTGGCAAATATGTCACAAGTTCGTACTATTTTTCGAATTGAGAGAAAATTTTGAAATTATGGAAAAACATTTCGCATATTTCATTTTTAAACTCAAGAAATATATTGAAATCTTACCTTCAACCTTTTGTGTAACCTTGAAAATAAGTTTTTGAGTAATTTTTGTCCTTAAACTCATACAAACTATATTATAAAACTTAGTAAGAAATTCAAAAACTTAAGATGTTTTTTTTAAACTTAACGAATTTTCAAAAATTTCTGTATATTTAATATTTCATTTTATTATAAAAATGCGCTATAAGTACTGCGAATTGTCAATAGTTTTCAAACTGAACTATCATTTCGAAATATGAGAAATTGTTTCAAACTTAACGAAAGTTTTAAGTTCGTGACTTTTTGCGTGTTGTTTATTAAAATAAGTGCCTATATAATCTATAATGTAGGTTATTAGTAGTTTTCATAGAAATTCAAAAATTGAGAATTTTTTAAACTTAACGAATTTGCTAAAATAATATCTAATATTTCATTTTTTATAAATAATACGTTATAAGTACTTCAAATTGTCAATAGTTTTCAAATTGAACCAACATTTCGAAATATTGCAAATTTGTTCAAACTTAACGAAAGTCCTAAAGTTTATAGAAAGACAATCTTATGTGCTGCTTATTAAAATATATAAAGCGTATAAAGCTTTTAATGAAGGTTATTAATAGTTTTGAAAACTTAACGAAGTATTTGAAACCGAACGAAAATGCGTAAAACGGTGGTTTTAACTTTTTTCACTCATTTATTAATGATTACAAAACGAAAATTTTTAGATATGAACGGAGTTTTCAAACTTAACGAAACTATTCAAAATTAGCATATTATTTTGAAATATTTCAATTTTTTCAAACTTCACGAAAGTCTTAAAGTTAATAGCAAGTCAATTTTGTGTGTTGTTTATTAAAATAGATGCGTAAAAAGTTTTTAATAAAGGTTATTAATAGTTTTGAAAACATAACGAAAAATTTCAAACTGAACGAAAATGTGTTTAACGGTGATTTTAATTATTTTTACTCACCTGATAACGTTTTGAATAAAAAATTTCAATTCTGAACAAAGTTTTCAAACTTAACGAAACTATTCAAAATTAACATATTCGCAACGAATTAAAGCTTATAATTTCGAACACTTTTCTGAATATTTTCAAACTTGCATATATATTTCTAAGGAGATAGTTTTATATACATATGTATGCATATTAAAATAAAATAATTTATTAAAATAGGGTTGTAAAATTCAAATAAAAATTTCGATGCAAAAACTCAGAGGCAAAATATTTTCAGTGAAAAATAAAATAATTAACAAAAATAAATTAATAACAAACTTGCGGAGAAGGCGCAACATAAACCTCTTATACATACATATATAAAAATATATTGGAAATTTTTGAATCTTTAAAAACAACAGTTATAAGCAATATACAGCTACAACAAAATGAAACGTTACGCGTTCTCCGTTAATTATCCATACGTAAGCTGTCAATAAAATATGATTTTCTTCTTTTCAATTTCACGTCTTTTGTGTTGTTGTTTACACTTGTGCGCTAAACTCTGCTGAATATGTGAAATTTTTATTGTAAATAAAATCCCACTATGTATGTATGTATGTATGTGCCCGTCGACTTGATCGTGTTATGCTTTTTACTCCTTTGTCTATACAAATCATTAACTTTTCACGTCGATATGTCGTTGAGTGTGTAGCGCACGCGTAGCTAATAGAAGCTGCTGGTAGTTGTTGTAGTCTGAACCAAGAAATTAACGAAATCAAATAAGTTGCTTTTCAGACACACATGCGCACACGCATGCATAAGCATACAGTATTGAAAAATATAAATAAATCGAAAATATATTTTACCGCTACAACAACAATAAATTGCTGGTGTTGACGTATGAGCGGGCCACATGCGTACCCCTGAAAATACAGTGCTTCAGACATATACATAGCTATATATATACATATATACAAAAGTCCACTTCATAAGCTAATAATTATTTTAGTTATATACAATACATACATACAAGCAAACATACATACTTGATTTGTGTTAAATGTTGTGTTTTTTATGTCGAAAAAGAAAAATTGTGCGAAAATCGTTTAGAATGTTTTTCTTGGCCGAAAGTCGCCCGCAGTCGACGTGCCACCGACGAGACGCTCGAACAGTTGAGGCGTGTGGAATTTCGCAAATTGCGCAGGTGTTTTCAGCCAATAATTTGCAACTGTTTCATTATCTAGCAATTAGCGGCAGGAAAAATCGAAAAATACAAATTAAACAAATAAAAACTCAATAAAACAAAAATTAACAAAAAACAACACACCGACGAGCGTGAAACGAAATACGCGCAGACAAAATAGGAAACCAACTGAGTGCCAAACCTAACGGTGAATACACAAACGACCAACCGTCGAAGATGTCGCATCAACCACCTTGGCCCATACGTAAAGGCATCTACCGTTCGAGCGGCCAATCGGACTTCGCGCCCGCGCGTTCGCCCAGCCCCATTGTCGAGATGCCGTTATCGCCACCGCCCATAATCAACAGCAACGGTGGCACGCCCATCAGCCGCTTTTCGCCCACCTGTCCGCTTTCGCCGCCACCACAGCCCATACAAGTGATCGTCGGCCCACCGGGGCCCACCATCGCCACGATCAACGACAATGTGTCCGCAACGAAGTCGTCAACACTGTCTGCCGCTGCCACCGGTGCAACGAAATCACACGCTCAGTCCGCATCGGCGTCCACACAATCTGCATCGTCATCGTCGCAAAAGTCATCAGCTGCGTCGTCTTCTTCTTCATCCTCGTCGTCGTCGTCTTCTGCTGCGCGCATGTCGGCCGCAGCTTCATCTTCGTCGTCGTCCTCTTCGTCCTCATCGGCCGCGGCCGCTTCTCGGTCTGTACGTAAGAACTCTTGTCCACCCTTTCAGCATTTTAGCTCGCCACAAATCGCTTCGCTGCCGCCACTGCCACCACACGCCCACATACAAACACACCAACAGCTGCCACAACAACAACAGCAATCGTCACCACAATCGTCGGCAAACAACAATAACACTACAGTCGCCACCCACACAAGCTCACAACACCTGAACAACAACAACAACACATCCGGTACTTACTCGAGCAACCCGAATCTCAGCAGCGCTGCAACAGGTGGCAATGCCATGAAGAATGTTCGCGAAATACCCATCGAGGTCGAACAGAACAAGGTACACACACATCGACCGAGTTGCAAGCTCATCGCTTTGCGCGTCGGAAAAATTTATTTTTAATTTGAAGGGATTTACATTAAAGTGTTTTTTTTTTTGGTTAATATCAAGTTCATTTAGAGTTCGTAGTATTTGTACCGACAGTTGAAATATTATTATAGCGGTATTATCAAGTGATGTGTGATGTGTTCAATTAATGTCTTTGATGATCTAGATCTCATTGTCTCCTTATTAATATATCGCTTACTTTCGTTTCCATTTTATATCTTTTTGTATCATTTCTGTTATAAAATTTAAACAATATGAAATATGGCAGAGTTGCATTTGTTTGAAGCGTATTGTTTTTTTTTTTGATCTATTCAACGCCGAATAATTAGAAAAGTGTTTGGAAATGTGACTTGAGCTCTGTCTTACTAGCATATTAAGAAGTTTTGCAATAATGAAGTAGTATTATTTCTATTTGGTCTTTAAGACTTTTTTCTACATTTTATAATATATTTAGGCTTTCCTCAGGGTCTGCGATTTTTCTCAGGCATTTTCTTCGAATATTGATATTCGAATACTTTTTACAATATGTCACGAACTCTGTGCGGACTCTTGATTCAAACTGGAAGTGTATTGATCTCAAGTAAGGATTCTAAACAATTTCTCGACTCATTATTTGAAAGGAAGAACAAAATTTCTGAGATAGCTTACTAGATAAATATAAGTTTATATTTATGTTGCGGTGTCTTTCAGAAGATATGTACTAAATATTGAGGAGTTATCTGGGAGCAACTGTACTACAGATATGGTAGGCTAAGCAGAAAGAGCTGAAAATAATCATACTATGCCGTTTATTCCGAAAGAGACTGGATTCAAATTTTTTCTTTACTAAATCTCAACTAAGATCATCTACAATCTTCTTCAATAAATTTGTAAATAATAGAGTTGATTAGTGCAAATAAGAATAGCTAGATGTGCATGAAAAATTTAAATACTTTGATTATTGTCTCCTATAAGTCTGTATATCCCAAACTATTTATGTATATGCATCCACTATTTGTTTATATAGTATGATAAAGTTAGCTATATGTTGTGCCTCAAGCGCTATCTCTCTACGTCTACTGCTTATGTGAGCACTTCCCTACTCCAAGCTATCAACAGTTTTAATTCCACTGAATTGCATATGTAATATGTTCACGCTAAGCTATAAGTCCTTACTAATCACCAACATTCAACATTATTTTCCAACATTTCAGGAAGCCCTCTCGCTACGCACTGGCGATATAACACAACAGGCTAGCAACAATGTGGCTGCCGCCAGTATTAAAGTGCAAAGTGACACCTTCTCCGCCGACAAGAAAGCCATCTCACAGTCGCAACAATCACAGACGATGACCTCGAACGGCATCATCAGCCAGGAGAAGCATATGTCATCCGCTTCGCAAGCGAATTACACAATGACCCATAAGGGTGTCTCCAGTTCGGGCAGCAGCATGATCTCGTCCTCCTCACAAATGTCCGCCACCAATGGGGCGCTCATCAAATTGCACGACCTAAAATTGGACGATCTGAAGGCACTGACATCTGGCAGCGGACAGCGAGAGATCGAACAGGCTATCGCTAAATATTCCCGCGTACTGACATCATTCGTAAATACGCTGGAGGACTCGAAGGCAGCGCAAGAGAAATCGTTGTATTTGGAGAAAATCAATGAGGTTATGCAACGCGCTTGGGCTGTGCCCACACACGGTCATGAGCTCGGCTACAGTCTATGCAACTCATTGCGCAATAGTGGTGGTTTAGATTTGCTCATGAAGAATTGTGTACAGGGTGATATGAAAATCAAGTTCTCATCGGCCAAATTGTTGGAGCAATGCTTAACCACAGAAAATCGTACACACGTCGTGGACAATGGTCTCGACAGAGTGGTGAATGTGGCCTGTATGTGCACAAAGGAACCAAATACCGAGCATTCGCGTGTGGGTACCGGCATACTGGAGCATCTATTCAAACACTCGGAGGGTACGTGCTCGGATGTCATCAAATTGGGTGGTCTCGATGCTGTGCTCTTCGAATGTCGTACAAATGATGTGGAGACTTTGCGTCATTGCGCCAGTGCCTTAGCCAATTTGTCACTCTATGGTGGCGCTGAAAATCAAGAAGCTATGATCTTTCGCAAAGTACCCATGTGGTTATTCCCGTTGGCCTTCCATGACGATGATAATATAAAATACTACGCCTGCCTTGCAATTGCCGTACTCGTGGCGAATAAAGAGATCGAAGCTGAAGTGCTTAAATCAGGTTGTCTCGATTTGGTGGAACCCTTCGTCACCACACACGATCCCTCCGAATTCGCGCGCTCCAATTTAGCGCATGCTCACGGACAAAGCAAGCATTGGTTAGAACGTTTGGTGCCAGTATTGAGTTCGAACCGTGAAGAGGCACGCAATCTCGCCGCTTTCCATTTCTGCATGGAGGCGGGCATTAAACGTGAACAAGGCAATACAGAAATCTTTCGCGATATTGGCGCGATCGAAGCCCTAAAGACTGTAGCGAGTTGCCCGAATGCGATCGCATCTAAATTCGCCGCGCAAGCGCTTCGTCTTATCGGTGAAACCGTGCCACATAAACTCTCGCAACAAGTACCATTATGGTCGGTTGAAGACGTGCAAGAATGGGTGAAACAAATTAATTTCGGTCAGTTTGTGAAACAGTTCGAGGAGTCTCAAGTTGATGGTGATCTCTTGTTGAAGCTGAATGAGGAAAATCTACGCGATGATATTGGCATCGCGAATGGCATACTGTTGAAACGTTTCGAACGCGAGCTGCAAAATCTCAAGCGCATGGCCGACTACTCATCGAAAGATACGGCAAAGATGCATCATTTCTTGGCCGAAATCGGTTCAGAGTACTGC
Source organism: Bactrocera tryoni (assembly GCF_016617805.1). Lineage (NCBI taxonomy): Eukaryota > Metazoa > Arthropoda > Insecta > Diptera > Tephritidae > Bactrocera > Bactrocera tryoni. Next base: position 49,051,351 of record NC_052503.1, read on the forward strand.
ACCTACACATATGCAATGCTGAATGCCGGCATAGATCGGAACTCGCTGCCACAGCTGAATGAGGATATGCTCATTGCTGAGTGTGGCATCAAAAACTCCATACATCGGCTGCGCATACTGAATGCCGTAAAAAACCTGGAAAACTCATTACCCAGCTCGTCGGAGGAGAATATGGCAAAGACCTTGGATGTCTTTGTCAGCTATCGGCGATCGAATGGCTCACAATTGGCCAGTTTATTGAAGGTAAGTTTCCAATGCTACACATAGTTTGCGTACGTAATCTTATTAATATCTTTCTACTCATCTCTTTCGGCAGGTTCATTTGCAGTTGCGCGGTTTCTCGGTGTTCATCGATGTTGAGCGCCTGGAAGCGGGCAAATTCGATAATGGACTGCTAAACAGTATTCGACAGGCGAAGAATTTCGTTTTAGTATTAACACCAAATGCGTTGCAACGCTGCGTGGATGACGACGATGGCAAGGATTGGGTGCATCGCGTAAGTACCTGCGCGAGTTGTTAGGATCTAATACCGTTATTTTATGCTACAATTTACCTTACAGGAAATCGTCGCCGCGTTAAAATCAAATTGTAATATTATTCCTATAATTGATCAACAATTTATGTGGCCAGAGACCGATCGCTTGCCAGAAGATATGCGCAGCGTTTGCCATTTCAACGGCGTCACGTGGATACATGACTACCAGGATGCCTGCATCGATAAACTAGAGAGGTAAGTTATCACTAAATGCGAAGTGAGTATTCATTACTCCGTCGGAAGTGTTAAAGGTTCACGGAATGAAGCGATTCAAGTTGATAGGGCGCGGTTTCTTAAATATTTGTTAAAATCTCATTACAACGCTAAAGCTAGGCTTCGTTTAAGAAGTTAATAAGCATTTGAGTTTTTGTGGCACAGGTCCTTGTATATAGACAAGTGTGGTGAAAATGCTAGTAAGTGCGGTGAGTATTCACAAAATTTAGCAAAGACAAAAACCGTATATGGTCGTGAGGGAAACTTTTTCATGCCGAAAAGCATTGTTAAGGACAAAAATTTTCATATAATTGTGGACTTACTAAAAGAGTAACGGCATCATTAAGGGGTTATAAACAATTAGAAGGCCGAAAAAAGCAAATTTTCCAGAACTTTGTCTGAGAAAACTTTTAAAGTTATTGAGCCAAAAATTTTTACACAAATTATGGTATCTTTTAACCTGGACTTAGTATTAGTAAAATCATTTATTTTTACATTTTTACAAAGACGTTTTGCAGTGACCACTATATCTCTGAATTGGAGCCTCTGAAATTAAAAAAAAAACCAAACAGATTTCGTTAAAGTAATGTTAAATTTAGTAAAGCAAATCGAAGAAATAATAAAATTTTTTTACAAAGTGGCGGTTTCTAAAAAATCGATTTTTGACCACAATTTCGGCCATAAATTCTTTGTAAAAAAATTTTTATCAGTGAGAAAAAATATTCGTTTAATGACTAAAAAATATATATTTAAGAAGCTCGTGTTAAAATTTGAGACTAACCGGTGAGTATGGCTAAATTTTTTAAAAGTGCTTGACCCAGATAATTATTGTGGATAATTCAAAGAAATGACAGCAGTATTATGGTAGATTTGTAAATTCCAGCTGTACAGCTCAGCGAATAAAAGTCTTAATATACCCATACCACACCAGCATATTTCAAGGTCCACCAGCCGTTTCTACTTTATTTCAATTCATTTTAATTGGGTCTTCCCAATACTAATCAAAAGGAGCTAGGCCGAAATCGCAACTTTTAAAATGTTTTGCTCATTCCGCATCCCTTTGAGCACCCTTCGCACTTATCTACTTTAGTAAATTTCACTTTCCACTAATATGGCAGCACTAAGTACATTTTATTATAGTAATTCTGATATTTATGCTCTAAATATTATAACCTAACCAAACTTGCTTGCAATGAAAAATAGAAATGAGTATAAAAACAAGAATTTTGCCAATTTTTCCATATTTTTTCTACAAATTTTCTTGTGATTTCGAAAATCATTTTACCGCCACGCCACAGATGGATATCATTATAAGTTTCCAATGTTAAGCGGATTAATGCACTTGTGACTGAAAATTATCACCGGCTTGTGCCTGAAAGGTATACATACATATTTCAAGTATATTTTTACTTACACTTTCGCCAAATTTCCTTTCGCCACATCATACATTTCGCAGTGGCAAAGTGTTTGCGACGCATTATTGCACTTTTATTTGCTATAAAATCTACTATAATCCTTATAAAAATATCTTCAACTCACATATTTAAATGGAATATATAACTTTTTAACTCATGAACTCGCGTCAAGGGATTGACAAAGGTGCAAAATTTGTCTGTTACTACTTGCATGCTAAAATAACTAGAAAAGATTGGACACAATCGCGAAGTATCGCAGACATTACGAATTGGAGTGATTTTTTACTCAAAACTCTTCTCTACTCTCAATACTAAGGCAACTCTGTAATGTACACACATACAACACACTCACAAAATTTCATTTGCAAAATTTGGAACATATTTTTGATTTTTTATTATTTTTTTACTGTATTTAAACTAAAATCACTTTAACCGAAACTTTTGCACAGAAAACACAAACAGATTTTTATTGCCTTGCCAACTTTATTAAAAACTATATTTTCCTTTCTGTCCTTCCCCATACACGACAGATTCATGCGTGGTGAGAAGAATTTGGATCGCCTTGTGGGCATACCCAGCACACCGGGCTCGGTGACCTACCAAAGAATGCACAGCAATGACTCCGACTATCAGCAGAGTGTGGGCGGCGGCAGCGTCGGCGGCGGTGGCAGTGGCGTTGTATGTGTCAGCGGTGCCGGTGGTGCGGCGAATAGCAGCGGACAAGGTGGGGCACAACAAAATACGTCAACTACAAATACAACAAATACGAATACATAGAACGGGGCGATCCAGCGTTGAAAAGCCGAAAGAAAAAATTAAGCCGAGCAAATGAGTCGCCTGGATTGCCCCGCAATATGAGGTCATAGAGATATTATGATTATGACGAAAAAAAAGATGCAGAAAGAATGAGGAAAACAAAACAAAAGCAATTATCATGAAAATATGTTCTGCAAAATAAGATTGATGAATGTTTATGAGCATAGTGATTATGCGAACGCAAACTCTTCGAATATATACAAGCCTCTATATACATATACATACATATATATTTATTAGTAGATATTAAATTTAGACTAGCGTTTAGTGAGGAAGCACGAGCAAAACTAAAAAAAGGAATTATTCTCCACATTAATCCCAAAACCGAACACCTCGTTTCCCAACTCGAACTTACTCCCTACTATTTGATATTTATCAAAAGATTTATTTACTCTTACAAATAGTTACTAACACAAAAAGTTTTCAAAATTTCTTTCGCGCGTTCGAAACACACTACTTAAAGTGTAGGTTAGCTTTAGTAAGACGTAAACAGTTAACTTAGTTATTTATGTTAGTACTTTCGTGCTACTAAAAATTCTGAAAACTCTAAATGCAAAATTCAAATTTTAATGAACGTTCATATTTAATTAATACTAATCACAAACTAGCAGCTAATCACCAGGCAAATAGATACCGGCAATCCCCTTCACCGGCCAGACAACGGATCGGCGGCAGCTGCGGGCCGCTCGGCAGCAACGGTCAACTGAGCATGTTCGGGCGTGGTTCGAAGCGCAACCTAATCACGCCGTACCGCACACAACAGACGATGGCGCAGCCGAAGGCGCTGCTGATGGGTGGCTCCATGCAAAATATGTCGCCGGCTGGCTATCGGCCACCCCGGCGCAGCTCGGCCAGTGGCATTAACAATGGCAATAGCAATGGCGCGGCAGCCGGTGCTGCCACTAATTATCGCAGTCATAGTGTCGATGAATTGCTGGACACCACCGACGGTTTGGGCTCCAACGATCGTATTGCCGATATGGCGGCACGTGTTACGGCCGGCAGCACAGCGCTGACCAACGCCAGTTCGACAAGCACATTGCAACCGGGCAACGATTATGCCTCGTCGGTCGGTTCGCTGTCCGAGTTTTCCAGTGAAGCGCCGCCGCAAGCGGTCGCTAGACGTGAGAAGAGCGCCAATATGCCAACGAATGCGCAGCACCGTAAATCGCGTTCGCTCGATCATTTCCTCGATGACAAGACGTTAGCGTTAGTGGTGGCGTCGCAACCACAGCCGGCGCTCATGGAAGGTACGCAGAGTATGCAGAATCTTGCCACACCCGCAACGCCCGATCTCAAACGCGGCACACGCACACAACCGTTGACGCAACGCGGCGACAGCGTGTCCACATCCAGCGCCGCAACCACGCCCGAACCGGCCGATGTCGGCTTACGGAAGGCGCACGGCGGCGGCATGCTGCCTGTGACGCGTCGCAGCCCAGAGGGTGTCAGCTCGACGGATGATACACAATCGTTGCGCAGCAGCAATACCTCATGCGGCAGCATGTTCAGGTCGCAGGTGCGCGCGTCGGCGCACACACATCGCGGCAGTCAGAATAGTGGCAAAACGTCGTCAACTTCGCTGAGTAGCAATGCGCCCGGAAACAACACGCACAGCAACAGCAACAACAACAACAATGCAAACAATAAAACCATTCTGAATCGAACAATTAAAAAAGTTCGTTCGCTGATGAAAAAGTAAGCATCACACACACACACAGTCACACACTCAAATATACACTCCAATAAACACTTAACTCGTATACCCGTTCGTGTATCAGTGAAATTGCGATCTCAATCAAAATCAATATCGAAATGTTTGCGCCAATCAGTTCACCCAATGTACATAAATATGTTGAAACCGTAAACAATCAATCGTATGCATTCGTGTGTCACCATATTATCGCCCAATCAGCAGTTAACTTGTCTCGCTCACTGTCTCTCTTTCTCTCTCTCCCGCTTTCCCTTCTTCTAATCAAACTGCTTCATAAAATGCATTTTAAAATCTAACTGTTTCTCATTAGTGTCTTGTTATTGCCATAACCATATCGCCGTGCTTACATACATACATATGTAGTAGACATACTATATGTTATCCATAACCATACAATTTCATACATTTACATATTAGTTAATGTAGTTAGTTTATAAGCTAAAAGTAAGAATTATATGGCGCTTGCCACCCAGCGAGTGTTATGCCGCGCTTAGATTTTAGACCTGATAGCTTAATTCCCGCTTCTTCAATACAACCCTGCAGTTGCATAGCTCAGCATGTGTTGAGTGACTCTCTCACGAAATTTTTTTCAAAACCCTATTAAAAAATATACTTTATTAGGTCAACAAAGGCTTTATACACCCATGTAGAAAGTAGAGATTACTCGAACAGAAGCAAGACGTGAGATAAATCCAAACCAGCGGTGTATTATCACGTAGCGAAGACAGTGTTAAAAGCCAGAGGCCTTGCTTAAGGCATATGTAGGTTGAGCACAGTAAACAGATTTTTAAGACTTTATATGATATAATTATACTCCGTTGTAACTTCTAGCAACTACTCTACTTATTTTTTGATTTTGGTAACTATAAACAGTATCAAACTCTTCATTAGCAAAGTTTCATAGCCAGCTTTCCTAGTTTATTTAGATATTCTTGACAAATCAGTTAAAAAAGTACGACAAATGTGTCTTGGTATTTCAACCACTTAGTTGTAGAAAATACTAAAAAAGTTAGGAACAGATGATTACAATTCCTCAACTCCAACTTACAGCGCAATCTCTGCAGCATTCTCAGTCAATCTAAATTTCAGCGCAACCCTTTAACCTCACAAGAGTAAAGAGTTCTGTTACGGCTAATGCCTCCACAAATGCGGCTTATTCCCAAAATCGGTTCCATGCTCTGATAATGTAGTCGCAATAATCTATTAGCACATTTTCAAACAAGCAATAGATAGAAGATCTCATAATAGTTATAAATTCAGCACATTCTCAGCCCATAAACAGTTGAAACTCTGCACATTTTACGCTCAGTCAAACTAGACACTTACATCACTGCTGCCAATATCTACTTAAGGGGATTTATAAACTACACATTCAACTTTCTTTATGAAAAATAACGCATCAAAGGATTCTTTGCCTCCCCTTTGCGCTACAAATATATTTACATTAACAAACGAAGTGCTTATCTGGTAACAGTCTCTCGCGCATTTCAATACGTTTTTTCGCTTTTCAAAAGTAATTTTATAATAACAAAATTTCTTACTAATATTTATTACAAACTAACAGTGAACTTTGGTAGCGTAGGAGATTAAAAATAATTGAGCTAATGTGACGTCAGCATAGCAGCTGATTTTGACAATTGCGCTGAGTAGCATTTGACGTCGCTGTAATCTCTCTATTTAACAGAAAACCAAGTAACTGCTCATTTTTTGTTATATTAGTTGTTGTTGTTTCGACTTTTAAAATACGAGAATGGAAAAAAATGCTTGTATGCCAGCTTGTGTGCGAAACCATGACACTTAATACAAACATACAAAGAAATTTGATCATTCCAGCGACTGGAAGCCAAACTAACCGAGAAAAAATCTATTTGCCTTGTGATTAGTAGGGTGGTTCGTATTAACCGAATGCATTCAAAATGAATTGCTATGAAAATTGTTCATTTTCTCACATAAAATGCTAATTAATTATTATTAATTAATGGATAAACAATTAAATTAAAAAAAATAACAAAAAACTAAATAATGAAATAAAAACATATTAAGTAAAAAATACGACAACAACAAAGCACGCGTCATAAGTTAGTTTTAAAGTTTTTTAAATAGTTAATAACATTGCGTCCAGTTTTTCCCACTGTCCGTTGTCTTTTTTCAATATTTTTTATTTCTTAACTTCTTGTAAATATGTATGCCGTCCGTTTGTCAAGAACAAAGAAAACCTCCACATGTAGGCGGAGTAAGCTAGAAATATTTGCATAAATTCAATGAATTTTCTGCTAACAATACAAAAACAAAAAAAAAGAAACCAATACAGGCCTTAAGTTAAATAATAGAAATTATTATTAAACTATAATATTAAAGAAAAACCACGAATATATTATTTTAACAGGAGTTTATTACAAACAAAAACGCAAAAATATTTTACATTAAAAGTTAACTTTGTAAGTGATATTTTTTTCATAAACCTTAATTAACATACGCTGTATATTGATTTTAAATGTAAACGTACATTAAAAGTGTCTATAAAATAATAATTTTACATAATATATTGTTTTTAAAAAATATAACCAACAAATTTATTGCAAAATACCCATTGGCTTTAAGTGAAAATAAAACAGAAAATACAACAAAAACAACTTGCATTTATTAAAAATATGTAAATATAAAAAAATTATGGCTTGAGAAAGCGGGCGATCAATTACGTTTCTAGGAAAATTGAACGGGTTTGAAATCGAAAATTAATTATAATTATGGTTAGCGTTATTTTGAAAAACTTCTATTATTCACTTTTGGTTTAACCTGTTTACAATATTTTTATATACTGTTTTCTAGTTAAATATTTTTTTTAATACACACACTAGTTTTCAAGTCTTAATTTTTTTAAATAAAACAGAAAATTTTCTAATAATTTACATTTTTTTATCCAGAACCAAATTAAATATTTTTAGCACATCTTACTTTTATTGGAAAGCATATTGTTTTAATATTTTACTTTTTTATCGGAAACTAAAATAAATATTTTCACTATTTTAAAGTTTCTTGCTATAAGAAGCAGGCACAAATAGCATTTGCCTTGTTATCACAGTTTTCTAATTTTTGTTTTTTTCTAACTTTACTGTGGTATTATTGTTTTCTTGTCCATAAACGTTTAGATATACTTCGTAAATTCTAATTTGGATTGTGAAATATGCTCCATTTTTTTTTGAACAACTTCCAACATTTATTATATATAAGTACGTATGTATATGTTTTAATCGAAATTTGTTATATTGATATCTGTTATTTTGTCTAATAGTAAGCATTGTTCCACATAAATTACATACTTCACATAGTTTTTTACATTTAAAATTATAATATATTTGTGTTCAATCCCTTTTTCAACTGCTAACGCTTAATGTTTTGTATTTTAATCAGCTTGTGCACTGCAACTGTACGCTTTGTTTTTGTGATTCACTTCTTTTATTATTTTAGCCAAAGCAATTTTCGTCATATGTCGCATTTTAGCTTAATTAATTCAAACTAAATAATTTGCAACACTAATACTTAAACTTTCTTTAACGCAATATTGTTTTTGTTTTTGCACGTATGCCGCAAAAAACTTTTAATAAATTTTTCAAATTTTCGTATCTGTTATTTTTCAAATTTTTGTTTATTTTTTCGTAGACCATAAGAGAGCATCAATAACTTGTTGCGCCTTTTGCCTGAAACCGTCGTCGTGCACGCCCATTTCAACGTGTCTGTCTCCTCCAACACAACTGCATCCCAATGTCACCTAACTTGGATTATCATTACTGAGCACTGTGTGATGTGTCTGATAACGCATACATACATATATACATACAAACATGCATAAGCGCTAAGTGCAAAAATATCGGCAAAACTTTAACAATTTCGTTTCATAAACGAAACACCCTAAACATATGTGAAAACTTAGCAGCACACGAAGTGGAAAAAATGGCGCTTATCAAAACCGTAATCCGACCGAACTAACCAATTGTTGTTATTGGTTGTCATTGTCAGCAACATTCAACCTGTATCTTGTATATTCATGTCTGAACGTGTACTGCGTTTTTGTTGTATTCGTTTAATGTAAACAAAAAGCAATTAACTCTTAAGTCACTGTCAACTTTTAATTTATTATTAATGTCACTTTTCCAAAAAAAAAAAGAAAATGAAAAACATAACCAATAAAAATCTAACATAGTGTTGGTGCATAAGAGTAAATTTTACGAAAATTAAAACTTAAATCGCTACTAAATTTTCAACTTTGTTTTAAACTTATTTATTGTTTATAAAATATTGTAATTTCACACTCCTTTCTTTTTTACCATTTTGCACTTGCATTTTCTTTATGCTTCTGTGTGCGTCATATAAAATCACCAATTTTCTCCCACAACAAAACAAGTGTTGTAAACTAATTATGTTGTATTTATTCTGTAATTACACGCGCATTTAGTAACGACTTAGACGACGACGAAATACGTGATTTAATATTAACAAAAACAACAACACCATCCTCCAGCAGAATTATATTTTGCTAGTATCATACAGATTATAAATTCGGACGACCGGCACCTGTCAGCAAAGCAGTTGACCGAGTAATTGCAAGCATTTGAAGTAGTTGTATTTTGGAACAGACGCTTCCAATATCTTTTTAAGCGCCATGGAGCAAGCGCCTTTTGCTGCTTTTGTCTCGCTTACAAAAGTAATTACGAAGAACTTAAGCTCCAACTAGTGCATAGCTTTAAAAGGCTTAATGCGCGTTACGCCTGAGAAATCGAGTAAGAAGGATAAGGGTTAGCTGTATATTTAACAAAATTATATCTACCGAAATCATCCTAATCTAATTTACTAACGAAAATTGTTTACACTATTTTAAAATTGTAATTGTTAAGAATTTTCGTATGTACAACGTTTTGTAAAAATGGAAAATTATGAATTCAATTTTACAAAGCAAGCAACGAATCGAAATAAATGTTGGAAGTATTATTCTTATACATTTGGCGGGCTTGGTTGATTTATTCGCTGCACAGTACGTAAGTTTTCTAGAAGGATCAGCTTTTACTTTTTACTATCAGGCACTAAAACATATCAGTGAGTACTGATAGCAGAAACACAAGTAAAAGTTAATTTTACGTATTGCACACTACACAGTAAGTATTTTCACGCTTAACATGAAAAGCATATTACAAACAATATTTTATAATTTTCAATTTTACCAATAGGAGAGCAATTAAATATTTCTTTTTGAGTATTTTCATGTATTAGCTTAGCTCGTCGTACTTTGCACATTATTTAAAATAACAGCCGGATATTGTTTCAATTATTTATTTACTTTCCAACAGCTGTTTTCAAGGAATGTCTAATAATCGATTGGACTTTAGCGTTGCCAACTATTTTATACAGAAGCGTAAAAGTACAGAACGTATATCATACTTGAAAACTTCCCTAAAAAATGTTATTTGTCAATTGAAAAAATTGCGCTTGGTTTAATATAAGAATAAAAAAATAAATCAAATTTCTTATGTGCAAAATATTCAATTTAACAAAATTATTTAAGTATTAACACATCAAAGCGAACAAAATATTTTTTCTATATATGGCAGCATTGCGTTTCAACTTACCTCTACTCCACATTTATCACTTTTGTTTTGTTTACAAACTCTCATAAAATAATTATTAATTTTTAAGATTTACAATTATAAAATATATAAATTAAAAATTAGTGAAAAAGATTAAATGGAAAAAATGTCTACGGCTAAAGTTGACAAACAATCTCAATCTGGTCTTAAACGAACAGTTCCTGAGGGCACAGTAGAGGAAGCGCTTGAACTAAATAAACTGTATGGTATGTTGAAATAATTACAATTGCTAACAAATTAATTCATATTACAATTATATTAACTTTAGATGATTTACGGAAGCAACTTTCCTTGCCACGAACTGACCGCTTGGGCGGACGAGCGCTGGCTACTTGGGACCAAGACGAAAAAGCGGTACACGTGCTACGTAAAGATGGCAAATTTGGAAATTTTGGTTATAGTCATGGTGGTCGTCTATATTTGGAATATTACGAGGCGCTTTTTCTCTTAGAAATGGTAAGATTTTTAAATAATGATTAAAAAACTGCAGTTAATCAATTAATGTGCTTTCAGAATCGTTTGCAATTAGAATATCACTCCATGATAATGTCAATTGAACAGGCTTATTTATTACTTTTGGGAGAGACAGCTACCCCTAAATGCAATGAATATCTTGTATATGCACATCTAACGCGCATTGGCTATATTTTAGTGAGACATCAAAATATTCCTTATTACGACAACATCGAACCAACCGAAGAGGACTGTGCTTGGGCACTGGCATTAAATGTCATTAATAATCGCGCAATACCCGAAAATGTAAAAAAGTCTCCACATTTTGTAAAAGTAAAAAAGGAAATGAAACAAATTAAGGAATGCATAACCAAACAACAGGTACACGAACAACAACAATTAAGCGAAGCAGATACATCATCCATAAATTTCAATGGCAAGGTCATATCTACTGGTAAACGAAAAATCACAATTGAGGAAGCAGAAAATCCAACAGAGACGAAACGAAGATGTCTAGAGGTTGCATCTAATCAAAAAAGCTTTCTTGATTGTCTCAAAGATGAACCGGAATACAAACAATTGCAAGCAACATTCGCAAAATTCGACATTATTCAAATGGGCGATGCCAATATAAACGCGGAGGAGGAGGTACGCAATTTACACATAGCTTTCGATTTGTACCTTCATAATAATGGATTCAAAAAGCGATCACCAAAGCCACCAACTTTCCGTTTACTGATACTAGGGGTACATGAGCCATTCCCTACACATGCAGAAATAACAAATATCTACAACTTGCAGAAGTACCCTGTGCCTATTTTAGTAGTTTCTGTGGGCGAATCAAAGCAAATACAAGCGTTTGTGTATTATTTTAGTTGATATAGTGAAAATGTACAAAATTTTATTTTATATTAAGTCTAGTTGTAACAAATATTAATAGTTATGTTTTAATAAAATAGCTAACCAGTTTGAAACGTTTCTTTTAAGTTGCGACAAAACCCATTGTATAATTTATAAATTAGTAATTCATTTTATCCACACACAATCTCAGATTCTATAAACCACCTTAACAACGAATTTCACACATTTTTATAAATTATTAGTTTTAGCATACAAAAAATTATGACTATTTCCGGTTGGAAAATGCACAATTCCCCACCAATTTATATAGGATTTGAATAGGTTTTTAGCGTTAATCAGCTGTGTGACAGAGTTGCATTTCGATTATTGAGAATATTTGAATCCATAAAGGTCTGTTCGAGTAAACTTTATTTGTATATAATTATTAATTAGAGGTTTTTTATAAATTGTGGTATAATTTTTTATGAAAATTTAAAGAATCCGGCACATTTGGTGTTTATTTAATTTTATTGTTGTGTTTTTGAGTGTTTAAATTTCTGTGTGCCTTAAAATTTATCTTTATATAACTATTTCCGGTTTGAGAATTTCAAAATGTCAAATTATATAAATTGTAGACATAACTACAGGATTCTGGAATTATTTAGCTGATTGGCAAAGTTGCGTTTTGAGTAGGAAAATATTTATATTAATTAAATTTAGTAAAGTACTAGTAGCTACAAAAGAAAATAATATTGAATTTAAACTTAATAAGAAAATAAAATGTATTATTATTAATCGAAAAATTGCACACTTTAATTGCTGAATTTTTGAACTTTAATTTAAAATTTCTTAATAACTATAAGTTTCCCGTGACTAAATTTTGTTCCATTATTGCTTTTGTAAATATATATAAACACTTCAACTGTTTTATTTAACAACATAAATGGCAACGATTGTAATGTCATTCAACATATTTCTTTTCTATTTTCATTCAAAAGCTTTTTAATTTTGAAAACTTGTCAACTATTTAAAAAAACGAAAAAAAAATTATTATTGTTTCCGACACGATTTCCTTGAACACTGCAAATTTTCTTCATTTGCGTGGGCTGAAAATATACGAAATTCGCTCGTGCGCCGTAAATAAAAAAATTAACGCATAAGCTCGTGTATTTTCTTGCAAGAGTGGTGTGCAGGTACACAAAGTTTTAGTCATTTTCAAACATTCGCCGTGAGCGCAAGTGCCTCTAGTGTTCGGCTTAACCAAATTGGTACCGATTCTCGTCAGAAGCGGAAAATTTGCGTGACTATAGTAAAGAGGAATTTGTTCGTCGGAATCATAAAACAATTCCCTAACATCGAGAAGCAACAGCTGAGCACACCACTGACCGTGCAGCCGAAATTACAAAGGCGTACATAAACACTGCTAAAATATTACTCAAACTAAACGCAAATCACAAAAACTACATTTAATCATCATGGTAAGTGAACGAAGTGAAATTGCTTAGTCTTGCAACTCAAGCAAAACTTTGATTTTTTGTATTTGTACTGGTGCCTCGAGTGAAAAACGCTTAACCTTTTGACAATACAACACTCCTTTTAACCCCATTTGGTTTGACATTGTCCTACTAAAGTGAACAGTGATTCATCATAGGATTTTTCATAACCAATTGGCTTGGATAGTGTGGGGTGGTTGAAGTGAAACATGCGTAGAATGTATTACAAAGCACTTAGTATGTATGTACATGCCGTTATAAAAGAGATTTTCTCGCTCCGCTAAGAGCGTGCATCGGCCGCTATTGTCAACGACCTTGACCCCAATAGTAGTCGTCACGGTGTAGAACTAAGCAGGAATGTACGTGTGTGTATGTAAATTTATGTGTAGAAAAGAAATCAAAACAGAAAGTTGTTGCTCTTTGCTCGTGCAAGCAATTACCTTAAAATAATGTACTCAATATGTTATTGTTTATATTACGAAATCAAGCAGTACTATATTTTTTAAAATAGCAATCAAACAGAAGTACATACTTGTAGTTCGAAATTTTTATGCTCCTTTTATCAATCGATATGATAAGATAATCTGTTTAATGCTGTACTTTGGAAAGTTGGGCTATATTTCACACCCAAAGTTAAATGTATTTTATAATTTTTGAAATCTCTAATGTGAAAAATAAATGCATTTAAGCGCATATTGCAAAAAATTTGACTCCAACTTCACGCAAAGTATAATAATTATTGTTTTTAAATGTAATATTAATAAATTTAGGCTCACCAATATCAAATGAGTGGGCAAGGTGATGTGGCTTAAAAAATGTATAATTTCTTTGTTTTGAACCTCATTCAACGATGCCCGTCTGTATATACGCTCAATTTTTGAGACATTGGTCTGAAATGCACACATTCTTCACTTCCTAAGAAGCTACTCATTTATCGGAGCCGTCGATATTGGACGACTATAGCATCCAACTGCCCCAAAAATTTACCGACCTAAATCAAGACAAAGATTTTTTCTACCAAATAGGTTTAGACCGTCGAAATAACAGCCCTTGGCCGGTTAAAATCTCTGTCAATTCCGATAATTCCGATCAAGATAAAGGTATTTGTATATTATATTATATAGTATATATACTTATAATGTTATAATAAATGCACCTGTGAGGTGTATTAAAGCTTAGGTGCAGCCGAAGTTAACCTTTTTCAATTTTATGATGTTAATCTAATTTTTTACATGTGGCTTATTGTGGAAATTTTTTTAAAGGTTGGGGTCTAAGCTTTGTGAATTTTTGTATCACATACATATGCAAATGTTGTTAAACAGTTCACGTTGCTCAGCCTTTGAAGAAATCTTTGGATATCCGTTCTTTTATAATTGGTATCGTCTCTCGATACATGCAATCTTATACTCTAGTATTTTTTTTTCAAAATTTTAAAATCCCAACATCAACATATCTCGAAACAATTCAATTGTCGTAACCATGTTGCATATTCTGTTTCATATAGTGCTATCGAAGACACAGTCCATGATAAAACAATACTTTTCATCTCTTTCGAAATGCTAGAAATAATGATATTATTTTCAATCCTCTAAGCTTTAATTTCCACGATTGTACTGAAATTCAACCATGGATTTGTCATCTCACAAAGCTGGGTTCTTTTCATTAACTGTTGACAGTAATCCTAGCTTGTGGAGCATATTACGATTAAATGGTGCTATGATATTCTTGTTTATAACTATATATTGACTTTAAAACCTTGACTAACTTCCCTTTTTTAGTCTGGGTCCATAACATATTATGAGTTCCTGGTCAAGTCTCAAAGATTACTCTCAGTATCTATTAAATATTTTCTAATTCCTAAACCTCAAGTAATCAGTCTTGTATGAATAGACCCTGATTCTAACCAATTAAGTGTCTTCTCTAACAAAGTTCTTTATTGGCGTAGACACCGTTTACTATAGCAAGGCTATTGTGTCCTTTTCAATAGAGGTGTTTTTTTACGTTACGTGTTTTTCTCAAACCCAGCGCACAACCCTGGGAAAAGATAATTCGCCTTCTCACTTTAGCTCACCTTCAAACGGAAGCTTTTTGGCTAATCTGAGTTCTAAGACCAGAAGTCGTAAGCTGCTTGAACCATATGTAAAATATTTCTGACCTCCCAAGTGAATGGCGTTCAGACAACTTTCCTCACTTCCGTGAACTTCTACACATGGCTCCATCCACAAAGTAGCCAAGGAAAATTCATTGGTCCAAATAGGTATCGTACACTTGTACAAATGCGATGTTCATTTGGCCCATCTGGTTCTCGCCACGAACAAAAATAAACAAATAAAATGTAAATTTTATTAAGAGAGCCCAAGTGTACGAAAAAATGTATTTAATATTTATAGTTTATAAATGAAAAGAAAACAAACAAATTCAGTGCACTCATTCGCCAATACGCAACAATATAGGTAGGTAGATATTTACAACTTACAATCAGTTACCCCGTCATTTAAACAACAAATCCGTGCTTTCAAAAATTCCAAAACCATTTTTTTTACCTGGTCCATTCACATACCTCTTTGTATTTTAATTTGTATTAGCAGCGTTTTACATACGAAAATAGTCTACCAAAAAAAACGTACGTGAATACAAAATATAAATAACACAAAAGTATAATGAATCGGGATGAGAAATGAAACCGAAGAGAAAGGGGTAACTGATTGTTTGGTTTACTGTTTTGCGAAAATAAAGTCGAAGTTGATTGTCTACATTCCAGAAGTTTTGACGTCAAAGTGCTGCCTTTTAAATAATCGGGGTTTTTCGATTTGTTGTTTTTGCATAAATTATTAAGTATTCGCTAATCACGAATAGTCCATAAAACGACCGTTGGTTAGTTGTTTATTCCGAAAGTCAAGAGTCATTCCAAGATGTTGCCAATTCCCGGTCGAAAATATTATGGCGGTGCTGCTCCCACACTAACACAATTGGACATTTGGACTTTTTTCTCTCTCGACCGTACGTTTATTTGTAAGCCGGCAGCCGAATTTTGATGATGAAGAAACATAATGCTTACTCAGCATCATTTCATAAAAGTAAACAAAACATAGCGACTCGCCGCATTCGTAAGTGGCGCTCAGTTATGTCCTAAAGTAGGTGATAATCGATGAATTCGCGGTGAATGTGCAGTTTTACTTCAGCCTACTTCGGTGCGTGGGGAATTAGCTGCAGTTTAAAATAAAATAATATCAGAATTATTTAATGTAATATTTATAATGCAAATTCTCGTGCGATTTAAATTTTTTGTATGAGAATTTTGAAAGAAAACTTTTGTGATGTGTAGTGGTAGCTGTTATACTATGTGAGTTCAATTTAAAAACATTTATATTTTTTAATAATCATGTGATCTACCATAAGTTATATGTGACATAATTTATACATATATTGAATGTGCGTGCAAATTTTTTATGAAGCATAATAAATTAAGAGCAGTGATGTTATTTTAATATTTCTAATATTCTTTTGGTTGTTAGTGTGTGACGTTAATCGAATATACATATGTATTTAGATAAACATAAAATGTGTGGGTGTAAACTACCGTGAACTTTTCATGAAACTATCGTCTTTATAGAAATACTTGCCACTATACTATCGAGGAAATCAAAAAAAATATTATATATTTTAGTGTGTAATAAAAACGAAAAAATGTACATATGTACATATGTATGTACCTTTAAAAACCACCTACATTATCTAAAAGTTTCCACCATAACAATAATTTATTGCAAACTGCCAACTGACCAAATTTAACCGAAGTGAAAAAAACAAAAAACTACAATTTCACACGTTTTAATACATATCTGTCTTAATTCAAAAATCCCCAAAACTCTTCGGCAATATTTTCAATGACTGCGTTGCCGTGATTGTAAAAAAATTGATATACGGAGATAAACTGACATAAAAAAATGTTGCACCAATCTAGGAAAAATTTTGCATTGATTTGGTTTGCTCACGCAGTTTATTTGGCCCAGTTCTATTCAAATCATTGTGACAACAGTGCGTCAAAACTAGTGAGAGGTACAAAACGTGTCACTTAACTTACTTGAATATTTTTATTTTATGATAAAATATACCATGACAGGGGCGTACATGATTGCTTAGTCCTGATTAATTCTGAATTCCACAGAAAAGCGAGTTTTTTTTATCTTTATTAGTAGTATTTTAAAAAAGCGTTGCCTGTGATGCCTTAAGGGATTGGGTTAGTGTACCAACTAACCCTCACAATTTATTCAGGAAGTAAGAACAATTAATTGTGCTATATTAGTTTTAAATGGCGTCCTCTAAAAAGTAGGGCTAAATTACTTACAAAAAGAGAGAATTTTAATATTAACAAAAAATCAACTACTGACTGATTTATTACGAAAACTCCACTTAATTGGATCACAGTAGTCTGCAAATTCGAAGACTTTTTTGTTGGCTCATTCAAATGTTGTTCATCACATTCTCCGTAAATATAGTTATTAGATAGACATTATTTATGAAAACAACGGATGATCTTGTCGTCTATTTTTGAAATATTTGGTCACCTCATCACATACCATCTCAAACATTTATTTCCATTTCATGAAATTAATTGGCCCAGTAATTCGGCAGTAATATACCATCTAACTAGTTGTTCTTATAAGTTAAGGATTTTGGGTGTTTTGAGTCTCTCCCTCCTCTTATTCCCGCGGATGCGCTCGATTTAGGATATGTAACTACAATTATTACATTCATAATAAAAATATAATTGAGTTATTTCCGATTACAAAAAATTTTTTTTTGTATACATCTTACAAAATATTTCATGTTGAAATCAGTACATTTTTATTTCTGGGAATATACTACTACAAAAAACGGTTTAGGATAGCTTTAACGAGAAAACATTTATGAACAAATTTCGTACATCCGTTAAACTAATTTGAATTTACGGTCAAGAGATAAATGCTGCTATGAAAGAACTACGAACGTTAGTCACGAACTCAACCCACTCGGCAAAGCAGACATTCTCACCGCAAAAATGCTCGGTTGTAAAATAATAAATTTGTATTCCCCTTTATTGCACAAAAAATTGCAAAATTATTGCCGCACTTTCATTCGCGAGCATTAGTTTTCCGTTATTACCACATTCTGCGTTCAAAAGGGAAAATGAAAATTGCAATTTATTACTGTGGTTTTGTTATTATACAAATTAATTTTCCTTTCTCGGCGCTGATTGCTTATTTTTACCTTGAAGACATACTTGATAATGTAAACAACGTAAATAATAATAATATTCTTCTTTAAGTTCATGTAACAGATGCCAAAAACGAAAAGCTTCCTCTATAAAAGTACCGAGAAAGTAATTTCGTTTATTTATTCAGAAACAAAGAAAATTAAAACAAACAAAAAAAAATTAATGAAAAATATGTAGTTGTAAAATTTTACATAGAAACATTAATTTCAGTTTTATAATTTGTTCACGCTTGTTGGCACAAGTCAACCATCAAAGTCATCATAATAACGAACAGCATTATTAATTCAAATATAATATGTACATAGGTGTGTTTCTATAAATTCCTAAACATGTGTGTTTTATACACATAAAACAACCTAACTCGATTTTTATAGATTCTATATAGTGCATTTAAGCATTAAATTAATTGTACCTATAATATCATACGAATAGTTTCGAAAGCTGTAATTTTGAAAAAATATTAAAATATTCGAATAAGAGTGAAAATAATCCGAGTCATTGACTATTAATTGTTGCTAATAACTTAACAATCCTTCAAACTTATTTAAGCGCTCGATGACTGATGATTTATTCGGTAACATGTGTGAAAGCTACGAGTACGAGAATTACTTATTAGATATATACATATGTATGTATGTACTTAATGTTATACGTATGAAATAGACTTATTTTCGAAATAGATGAAATCTTTTCAAACAAATTATAAACAAATCATTGTGTTTGATTATTGGTACAACAAATCACTATGTTCGTTTTTGTTTATCATTTCTGTAGATTTTGCAACGTACTTTTTCAAGTGGTTTCAGGGACCAGGCAGTGTAAGATAGACACATTTTTGTGTACAGCTATGCGCTATAAAAGTAAGGCTCTCCAATGTGTGTCGCAAACATGAGATTTTATAAGAATATAAGAAAATTTAAATTTAGTTTTTTCACAATATTCATTACATTGGGGGATCTAGCCTAGTGAAAATATTTATTTGTAACAAATTCGACAAATATGCCGAATGATTTTGATTTCATGCAAGTACAGCGTCTACCAATAGGAATGAATTGATTTTGACAGCTCTTGGCGGCCATATTTGTTTACGAATTTGGATAAAATTTTGGCTGTGTTTTCAGCATGTCCTGATACAACACTTTAAAATGGTCCGACATTATATTTATATTAAAACTTCACGTTCCCCAGTAGCTATTGCAAGAGCCTCTCGCGCAAATAATCGTATCTTCAGATGAGACCCATTTATGACTTAATGGCTTCGTCAACAAACAAACTTGTCGCTATTGGCTTGAGTGAAATCCTACTGCGGTTAATTGCATCCCAAAAAATGTATTGTTTGTTGCAGATTGTGATACAGCGACATCTTCTTTCCAAATAAGCCGGAACGCTCAAACTAAGCTATCTCAAATGTTCCCGCCAATGAACTAGCAACGCTTGAGGAGCTCAAAGATATTATTGGAAATTAGCGTAAATGCGTGGAGATACGCAAACGGGGCCGACATTTTGTTCAAATCATATATAGCTTAAAACTATCTGCATTACAAAAAAAAAGAGAAACCGAATTGACCGAATTTGAGTGTTTTATTACGGTTTAACATCACGTGGTTTTTGCTGATAGACCTTTTACTACCTTTAACGGAAATCTCTTTTAAAATCTCAGAGATATCTCCTTAGTTGGATTCAAATATTACAATATTACACCTGCCACTGTAATTGATTAAACATTTTTAGACAGGTGGCAATATTAAAAAAAACTGATTTTTTTGAGATTTACTGTGATCAAATTTAAAGGTGAGTTTTTAATTCATACTTTGCGTGTTTTTCGAATCGGTATCTATGCTAAATTTCACGTCATTAGTATTTGAGATATGCGTCGTTTTGTGAGGTGAATTCTTCGATTTTTACTGTCTGAATTTATTGAACGAAGAAGTACGATAATGCACCATCTCATACTGCATTGGTTATTCGTAATCGTTTCGCCACAGCATTCTCCTGATTTACCTCCGTGTAACTTCTGGCTATTCAGCAAATTCACATGACCACTCCGAGGACACCGTTTTGACTCAATTGAGGATATAACAGCTAAATAGAAGAAGGCTCTGATGGTTATCATGTCGTAGGATTTTTCCAAGTGCTATGATGACCGGAAAATTCGTTGGCATAAGTGTATTGCAGCGGGAGGGGATTACTTTGAAGAGGATGATATAGACGAAATTAACCTTTCAATTTGATCACGGTAGTATAT
>NC_052503.1:49072068-49084883 GCF_016617805.1 Bactrocera tryoni
TAAAGACTTGGAAGAAGGAGTTTTTTCGTTTACAATTATTAGAAAAAAAATTTCGTGAAATTTTCACTAAAATTTTAAGTTTTTTATAAAGATATCTGCCAAAAATCCAATTTTCAGTTTTTTCCTTCGTCCAACTTCTAAGTTTTACCTAAAACACGTATTTTTATACCCTGAACGGGGTATATTAAGTTTGTCATGAAGTTTGTAACACCCAGAAGAAAGCGTCGGAGACCCTATAAAGTATATATATAAATGATCAGTATGTTGAGCTGAGTCGATTTAGCCATGTCCGTCTGTCTCTCTGTCCATCTGTCTGTCTGTATATATACGAACTAGTCCCTCAGTTTTTAAGACATCGTTTTGAAATTTTGCAAATGTCATTTCCTCTTCATGAAGCTCCTCATTTGTCGGAACTGCCGATATCGGACCACTTTAACATATACCTGCCATATAAACTGAACGATCGGAATCAAGTTCTTGTATGGAAAACTTTCACATTTGACAAGATATATTCACCAAATTTGGTATAGATTATTTTCTAAGGCAACAATGTAATCTCCGAAGAAATTGTTCAGATCGGTTGACTATAGCATATAGCTGCCATACAAACCGAACGATCGGAATCAAGGGCTTGTATGGAAAACTTTTGCATTTGACGTGGTATCTTCACGAAAGATTTCAGAATTTCTTTGTTAACAGTGTATATTTGTAATAATAAAAAAAAAAAATCTAATAATATATTTAATTTTTTATATGAGAAACATATTTTTGATAAAAATGCTTTTTATTACTTAAGGAAACCCACGTAACTCCTTAAAAACCGCAATCACTTCTACAAATAAAAGAAATTCAATGAAAATCATTAGTTTTAAGTTTTTATTGCGACAATTGCTTTTGTTTGTAACAATTTGTAATTTCTTTGGTGTATTGAATTAAGTAAATAAAGTACATTATAATTTTTAATTAAAGCACATGTGTATTTCCCTTAGAGAGCTCTTATTGTTGTACTACAATATTATATTATTTTTCTGCACGCTTATGATTCAATGCAATGCTAGCTGCTTACTCAAACGCTCAAAGTATGGGAATTATATATGCTTCAGCGATGTTTCTTGCCACTCTTGGCCGTATATCATTTAAGGTGTTTAAGTAGCTTGAAGGTATGCTGTATATTTTTGTTTTTCTTTGGCTTTTTTTTTATTAGCTATTATCATTTGTAGACAGGTATGCGTGTTTGAATTGTGCTATAATATCTATACCTACGTGCATTCACGTAAATTAATTAAAGAATAAATAATTTATGCACATACATTTGTATGTATGCATGTGCGTGTGTGTATTTATAGTTGTTGGTGAGTCATTAATTAGGCACATGCAACCGCCTGAGCCTTCTTCTGTATCAAACAATCCAGAGCGCGCTGCACATCCACGAAAATATCATCGGCGGAACGTTCGGCGTTGAGCTGCAGCGAAATAGAAGACAAAATCAAATATGAAAATAAATATTAAATTCTTTAAAAATGTAGATAATAAATATTTATGGTAAAAGTAGAATTTCTTCAGACGCAATATTTCGCCTGCCTCTTACCGTTATCGTCTTCTCGATGTATTGGGTTAGAATGGCATTTGTGTTTGTTCTGAAGGTGGCTAGACGAGTCTTAATGGTTTCCTCATTGTCATCGGCACGTACTTCTGTGGAAGCAGCTGCACGTCCCATTATACGTTGGACCATAACTTCCTGCAATAAAAATAAAAAATAATAAACAAGAGTTTAGAGATTTGTTGTAATTAAGTTTTTCTTAAATTAAAATAAATTTAATATTAATATGATTGCTTCTTGGTTATACAAAAAGACCAAAGAAGGGGTAACTTGGTATTCGACATAAATACACCTACACACGTTTTTTCATCGAAGCTTGAGAAAATGTAGTAGAAAGTTGCAAGAAATCTGGGTTGCTATACTTAAGCTTCAAGATTTTTGTTGATGTTAGAGATATTTGGTGTTAAGTGGAATAACTTATGGGAAACAAATGTGGTTTGGTTGTCAGTAAAATGTAGTGAATTAAATAGCCTCAGAGATAAGACTTTTAGCTTCAATGTGGTCAGTTCCATGCCTATCATCATTATTTAATTCTCTATTAAGAGTTTTGCTCACTTTTATGTCAATGGTATTAAAATATTTTCAATTTCTTTATGCTGATCTAGATATTGGGATTTGATCCTCTTATTGCTTTCTGAAATTGACGACTTTTTGCTAGTGGCCAATCCCCTTAAAGTATGCTACCGACGCACTGCACAGCTATGCTCAAAATTTTAAGCATCCCAAATTTTGGAGACAAGTAACAAAAATATCTTAAATTTCCGCGTTCGAAAAATAATCCGGAAATTATCATTATATTCCCCGGGTAAATGATATTTCAAAAAAATATATTTTGCTAATTTGGCAGGACTGTCCGTAATTACTATCAACTAATTTGTTTACAGCAGCTACTAAATCGGTACATCTCAGTAGTGCGTTGCGATTTTTATAATGGATAAAAATATTGGACAAAGAACTTTTCTTGAATTTGTATTTCTAACCAAATTTCGTCTGCGGAATCGTTGCGAATATTGGAAAAGGCTTATTCAGTTTTATCAAAAAAAGCGGTAAAAAGGCTTCAAAGATGGTCAAGAGAACGACCTTCGACTCAAACATCATTGTTGTTTTCGATATTCGTGGGTTGGTGCATCATGAATTTGTGCTGGAGGGACAGACGGTCAATAAGGAGTTCTATTTTGCCGTAGTGAGGTGTTTGTGTACCAATAGCCGTCGAAAACAGCCGGAATTGGGGAAGAACAATTCATGGATTTTTCACGATGACAATGCACCATCGCATCGAGCCACAATTGTGACCGAATTTAAAACCGTGAACGTAAAAAATACCATCAATCAACCACCGTATTCACCAGATTTGGCTCCGTGTAATTGTTCTTAGTTCCCCAAACTGAAATTGCAGCTCCGTGGAACTCGTTTTCAGTCGCTCGCAGAAGTAAAACAAAATTCGCAGAAAGCGCTGAAGGTCATCCCAAAAAGTACTTATAAAAAGTGTGTCGAGGACTGGAAAAATCGTTGGCATAAGTGTATTACATCTGATGAGAATTACTTTGAAGGCGATAAAATAAATAATGATTAATAATTAAATATTTTGCGTTTTATTTACAATTTCTGGATACTTTTGTGGCAAATTTCATCTCATAACCTTTATTACCACTAACGTTAGAAATCATAGTTTTATAGTCTGATTTCTAAAGTAGAAAGCCTAAGGTATATTCAAAATTAGAAACAGAAGGCAATCGGCCACCTTCCGCTGGTATACGTAATGTCGCCACGAATAATAAGACTTAGATGTACACGCTGTACGCTTACCAGAGCACGGCATTTCAGGCAGTACAGGTCTGCTCTCGATGTCACCCGAACATTATTTACGCAAAGTTGTACCGGAATCTATCAACAATATATGTGACCTGGTCTACGAAAGGGAAGCTAACGTGCGAAAACTAGTTTTCTGAGAAACAGCTGTTAAAAATAAACAACTCGTTTCCTCAGTTTTTTTTTGAAAATTGATTTTTTGACACCTAAGCCCCCTTGCCCCCTTTCCGTAGACCAGGTCACATATAGAGAATATTTCTAAACTACTACGCTTCCTACGAAGCGCAAAGCGGCCACTGGGCACGTTCGTAGACTTTCCAGACGAGGATTACATACTGAATTATATATTACTCAATATACATATAAAGTACTCGTATCGATTAACTATTTATTCACGCTTTATCCCGGAATACCACCTTTCCGAATCCCTCGAAACACTTCGCTTACTGGAAACTCTAAAAAGTTTACCTGACAACTAAAATACCAACAACATCTGGCAAATGTCAAGTTAAACAAGTCGGTCTGCTTTTGAGGTAAATAATGGATAATTTAGTATGGATAAAATTTCCAATAAAATCTTTACTGTTAGGTACTTACATCCGAACAATCAAAGTAGATAATCAGATCCGCTGGTGCAATTTGACGTTCAAAAGCTGCGCCTTGATCCTTTTCGCGTGGGTAACTGAAAATAACAAACGAAAGAAATTAATAGTCTTTTAAAATTGAGGGAAATTAAAAATTCACACACCCATCAATTAGAAAGCCCTTCGAATCGCACTTGTGATCGGCAATGGCTTTGGCTAGCAGGCACAAGACAGCTTCGTTTGGCACCAATTTTCCCTCTTTCATGATAGCTGCCAATTCACGACCCTTATCGGAGCCAGAGGCCACCTGTATAATGAACAGAGAATTTGTATTAAATATTTTATATTTTTGATATTTGACTTTTTCACTTCGCCAAATTCAAGCGAGCTCTGTTTGACTATGTCTCTGTTTACAATAGTCGAAAGTATTTATAGCAGTTGTTTGTTCGATTCGCCTCGTCTTGAATTTTCGAATCGAAGTCAACTATTTTGTTTTAGTATCGCTATGAATAATCACCTCTGCGCGCAGTAAATCACCGGAGCTCAAGTGTGTGAATCCATACTTTTCTACAATTTTGGCGCATTGTGTGCCTTTGCCGCAACCGGGACCACCCAAAATCCAGACAATTGGTACGCCAACCTAAAAAAATTAAGTAGCTGTTAAAGCGGGTGGTTACAATGGTATATATGCAATTAAGTTTACTACACGCCATCTAATTACAATCATACACATATCATTTAAATACCGATAATTTAATTTTGTAAATATTTTTTCACGTTTTTTGCAGGGAAGCAGGATAAATCAGGGTTGAATAGGCGAGTAAATTTGTTATGACATTCGGGCGGGTAAGTTTGACTGATAAGCTCAAATATGTTGCAATTAGTTGATACATTAGCTTTTTGAGAGATTAATAAATATATTTATATGTTATAAGCGTTTTTACATACTGAAGACTGTTAGCTGAGTATTATGAAATGCATTGAAAATTTCGAGATATAATTTTGCTTTACATATATATTTTGAGGCACACTAAGCAACAATCGTGCAATTTCAGTATTCTCGGAGCCAGACATATTTTTAAAGGTAATTCTTAATTTTCACGCTCATTCGAATTTGTTTAGAAGTACCATACTATACATTACGAAACGTTTGGTTTAGACCTTTTGGTTATGCATTGTTTACTTACACCGATTTGTGCTCTTCGAAGTTCGGCGGCCTTCGATTTGTCATTGGCTTCCTTCTTCATCGCCATTTGATGACACATAAATAACTGGACAAACACATATATAGTGTAGTTGAGACATAAACGAGTAAATACAGTTTATAGTATAACAAGGAAGCCGGTGCACTGACGTACACATATTTTGCTTATTAAATTATATTTATTTAATTCCAATAACTACTTAATTGGAATCAGAATTTGTAGAGCATAGCGTAATTAGTTGCATATATGTATATATATACATATATACATATATAAGTATTTGATAAGAATTGAATTGGCGGAATTATTACTAGTTATCAAAATTTATGTCTATAAACAATATTACTGTTAAATATTTGCTGAAAAAATAAATTCACTTAAAATGCGCTAATCTAATCGCCCTAGTTCATAAATCACTCATCGGAAAACATACACAGATTCGGGTGTAAAAAAATAAACCAATAGCAAACATTTTAAAATTAGAGAGCATGGGAATTTTCATTCAAAACGAACAAAATCGACTTTTGGTCAAAACTGTTTTAAGTGCGATTTGTACGTAAAATGTAAGGGCAGAAATTTAAATTCAATAGTAAACAAGAAAAACGTTAACTTCGGTTGCACCGAAGCTAAATACCCTTCACAGGTGCATTTCTGTTAGTAATTATGTGTTCAGTTTGTATGGAAGCTATATGCTATAGTCAACCGATCTGATCAATTTCTTCGGAGATTACATTGTTGCTTTAGAAAATAATATATACCAAATTTCGTGAATATATCTTGTCAAATGTGAAAGTTGTCCATACAAGAATTTGATTCCGATCGTTCAGTTTGTATGGCAGCTATATGTTATAGTGGTCCGATATCGGCCGTTCCGACAAATAAGCAGCTTCTTGCAGAGAAAATGACGTTTACAAAATTTCAAAACGATATCTTAAAAACTGAGGGACTAGTTCGTATATATATACAACTGACAGACAGACGGACAGACAGACGGACATGGCTAAATCGACTCAGCTCGACATACTGATCATTTATATATATACTTTATACGGTCACCAAGAAACAATATCTTGGTGTTACAAACTGAGGTGACTAACATTCGTATATATACAGACGGGCGGTATATACAGACAGACGGGCATGGCTAAATCGACTCAGCTCGACATACTGATCATTTCAAAAACTGAATAGAATCGCTGTACATTTTCTCTTAGACCCCATATACTCAATATATTTATACATACTAACCTACCATATACATACATATGTATGTATATCAGTTTAAATTTACACTATATACGAGTAATCGGTCAGTAATTGAGAAAATTTTATTAACCTCTCTTCCACGCCTTAATTTTATACTTTTAAATTATATTGGAGTGTGTTAGATATTTCATGGATCAAGGCAGATATATCGCTACTGAAATAGGTGCATTTGGAATATGTTTAAGTACACACAAAATGCATACCCTTTTTTTGTCATTACGAAAGAGGAATATAATACGGAGAGAAAAAAAAAAAAAACACAAGTGTGGGAGAGCTAAGATCGGGTAAAGCCAAACATTTTATACTCTTTCAACTTGCAAGAATTAAAACGACGGAAGCACCTTCAAGTACATAAGGCTTGCTAGTAATATGGGATGTAAGGCGAGTTTTAACCTGATTTTATTCATTGTAAGCACAAATATGCACCGTTATAAGAAACACACACTCTCTCAATCTTATTAAAACAACTCATATAATTGCCGATATAAAGTCACAGTAAGTTTGAAAGTGGTTAAGGGAAGTATTGACCCAATTCCATCCATTTGTTGCATACAGCCATACTACCAACAGGAAAGGATTCTCCCTGAATTTCAATTATATATCTCAGACGTTGAGCAATATTTTCGGTAAAAAGTCAGCTGTCAGCAGCACTGAGCCCACATATTTAGTACCTACATACCTGAAAATTTGTATCCCGTTATATTATTTGTTTCTTGATTTGTACACTGGAAAATGAAAGTTGCAAATGGAATTTTAAATTGTGTTATATGGAAGTATGGCTGTAGTCCGATTTTGCCTATTTTCCCATTGTATTATAAGAATATCAGAAGAATGAACACAATTTTGTTGAAATCGGTTGGGCGGATCTCGAGATATCAGAATATGAATATCTAAAAAAAATTCTATTATTGAGACTTTTAATTTTCATCAACTTTAGGCGAACCCGAATTTTCTAAATTTGAGTATCAAGATCTGAGACCTGCCTGAAGTGAAGAGTGAATAAAGTATTTTCTGAATAGTTCTATTTAATATTTTGAGAACATTTCTTCGTCAGGTCCAGTACGCCCTAGTGCATATCTCAGTTGGAAAAGCTGCTCGTACAAAAATTTAATAAGGAAAATCCAATCATCGATCCCAGTTCAGATCAATATTAAAAGGTTGTTTCTAATGGAGTTCGCCACGTAGCAGAAAGTATCAAATATCCGAACATGATAATCAAACGTCCCTAAGACGTTCCGAAAAAAAAGATTTATTTATATTAACCACCAATTAATTTATACTTTTACAGTCAAAAAAGAGTTTTATTAAGTGTACATAAGAATTTCGAAAAAAATTCCGAAACTCAAGTTTTTGTTTTAAATTATACAGAGTAATAAATTTGAAAATAAAATATATACATATAATATTTGCAATTGGTCATATATAAATAACAAAATCCAGGAAAGAAATCTATTATGTCACAAACAAATAAATAGAAAGTTAAACCCGTGTTTTCAACAAAGAAAAAAGAGTACAAGAATTAATTATATGAAACATTAAAAAAATAACAAAAATATGTCATTCTTTGCACTTTTAAGAAGCTTTAACAAGTGGCAAAGTGCCCTGTCTGGTAGTTTTGAAGTGTGCACGGCAGTCTTACTCTACCAACAACGCTCGCGTAATAATCGCCTGATTATTGATTGCTCAAGCATTCAAAATTGTGGAAAAGTATGCGTGAGAAAATCACTAATGAGAAATCTCTTGCTGCCTTGACGCCTTTATTATTGCTTTGAACTTTTTAAAGAACTTTTACTTGACCTTCATATTCTTCTTAATGGGTAGTTTTATATTTAGCTGCAGCCATGAGACTCAAAGCAG
Organism: Bactrocera tryoni; assembly: GCF_016617805.1. NCBI lineage: Eukaryota > Metazoa > Arthropoda > Insecta > Diptera > Tephritidae > Bactrocera > Bactrocera tryoni. Next base: position 49,080,390 of record NC_052503.1, read on the forward strand.
TTATTTGTGGGTACAAGTTTTCGAATACATAAAAAATTAGTGGAAATGTTGAAATATATGCAAGTATACATATATAATCCTTTCTAATATTTATGAATGGAATATTTGGCACGCGCAAGACAAGTGGTATGTTTTAGCTTAATCTTTCTGAAATTTTGTTTTTGAAATTTGTTACAAATCTCATATTAGGTAGGCGTGGTTGTGGCCAAATGACGTTTAATTAATAACGAAAACGAAATAAATTGTGTTATACATACATACATATATGATGAAGATCCGAAGTATTCGAGCCAAGACTCAATTCCATCTTAATGAACAAACCAAAAGGTTTGGTGTGGTTTGTCTGCCGGTGGAATCATCGGTCATTATTTCTTCAAAGTTGATGCCGGTAAGAACGTAATCGTAATTGGCCTGAAATTGAATCTCGTGATCTCCGCGGTATTTGGTTTGAACAAGACGGCGCCACTTCCCACATGTCGCATCAATTAATGAATTTATTGAGAAAACACTTCGGTGAGCAGATAATTTCAAATTTTGGTTTGTTCAATTGGCCACAAAGATCGTGTGATATTACACCGTTAGACTTCTTCCTGTGGGGTCATGTAAAATCTAAAGTCTATGCGAACAATTTCACATTCTCGAACGAGTTATCGATAATTGGAATCAATAAATGGACCTGAGACGTAGCCACTGCCAACATTTGAAAGAGATAATCTTTAACAAATAAATGGCAAATAATATTCTTTCGAATGATAATAGACATTCCCCATTAAATTTGAAGTTTCTGTGCTTTTTTGTTTCAAAAAGTAGGGAATCTCGAAATGGATCACTCTGTATATATGTACATATAATAGAAGGAAAACTCGAGCTTTACATATGCATACATATGTCAACGTACAAATCCTTCCATTTTAGTAATTCACAATTGCACTCCATTTTATTATGGATTGACGAAATGCATGCCATTTATCTGGCAATTTGTAATTAGTTGTCAAAATACTGCAACCGTAAATAAAAACAAGCAAATGCAGCCATACGATTATAATATAATCACTTTGTAGTATATCCAAGAGATCAACGTAAGAGTAATGTGAAAGCGCAAAGTGTACAAGAGGCGGGCGGACTTGACCGCCAAAGTGTCAATTATGACATTGAACGATTTGTGTGCTCAGATAATTGCGCGTAAAATTGTCAGACAGAAATTCATTGTCAAAAGCAAGCAAAAATTTAAAAATAAACTCAGGAAAAATTAAATAATTTACAATCAAACGAATGAGGCAACAAATACATGTGAAAATTTATACATACTCACGCCTGTAAATCTAAAAGTGTCTCAGTGTCTCTATAAACGATTTGCATGTAATTCAATTGTGCCACTCATGACACTAATTCAAATGGGGAAAAAAGTGTGAAAAAAATGATCGTTTACTATTTGTTGAAAAAACCAAATACAACGCAAGAGTTGAAACAATAAACAACAACCGCAGCGCGAACTCGCGAACTCGCGCTTAACGGCATGAATGATAATTTATATGCGAAGTGGCAGCAACTGAAACAAATTATGGTTTTTATAATGCTAATTTGTACATTAAACATACATATGAACACGCGCATAAAATCAATATATTTTCAAACCCACGCATTCTTTTATTTGTTAGCTATTTTGTTGAAATTCCAGTAGCATATTTAGTTTTGACTCTCGCTATTGTCACATAACATGCATTTGACAGTTGTTAATGGCTAATGTCATAACAACAATGTGGCGAGATGCTAGCATAAAAGAGTAATTAACGAGTAACTGATTACATTGTGATTACCATTAATTTGAATTGATAAATAAATATGAATAATTAAGTAGCAAGAATTAAATATTTCGAATATTCATATAGAAATGTCAGAAAATTTTCAACAATAGATTATTTTTATGTTATAAAAACAATATACATATGTATGTATATAACCAAAATTCTTATTTTAAGTTTAAAAAATAAATTGATTTTCTTGAATTTGCTACCGATATTATGGTTAAAATCCGGGTTAATCCCGATAACCTAGAACTGGCTCTTTTGCGAATACCTATCTGTCGCTGTTCACTTTTCATATGTCCCTTATATTATGAGTTGAAAGATTGGTCCTGGGAAACCCATCAATCTGAGGGAGTCTAATCCGATAATTCTCTTTGTCTCACTTGAGACATTGTTACTTCCAATGTTCACTTACCATCTGATTCTAGCAGACCATCAACATGGCTTTTGTAAAGTGCAGAATACTTAGCGTCATAAACGCTCAGATAATTCGTAGTTTAAATCAAAAGACATCCCGTTAAACGATCCAAGTAGCTTAGGACTTGTTTAAAGATTTTGACACTGTCAATAATGCCACGTTACTAGACGAGATCAAGCAATTTATGCATGATATCCTCTCCCCGCTACCGTTTAACTTCTATAATTCGAATCTTCCTTAACCCCCAGAAGGAATTACCACCATATTATGCGCAAATGATTGTACTGAATGATTGTATTAACGACAGGCAATAGAATAGTTAGCTAAAGAATTTCGGTGTTACACTCGACAGCCGTTCACTCCGCATATGACCGCGGTTATGACCAAAGTACAGAGCCGCAAATCGCTAGCCGACAGCTTCTGAGGAAAAAGTCAAAGAATTATTGTCCGGTCGGCCATAAACTACACAGCATCGATATGGTCGCCCGGATGTAATGAAATGTAGACGAATAAGCTTCCGAAGTCCCAGAATATTGCACTCCGAACGATAACAGTATAGCTCCCGATGTCTCCCGTTAAACACCTGTATGATGAGGTTTCCACGGTTCTGGTTAAGAAGCACAATGTACTCTTATACAAGTAATTTCTGATAGCATGCTTTCGTAGAGATCACCCTCGCAGACATCTGTTTAGAGTGGTACCGACTCCTAGAAGAATTAAAAAATCATTCCTTGCTTATTTCGACGACATAGAATAATACATCCACCAAACTACGGAAGCAACTAACTTCAGGCAAGCGCTTAATGTAGGACCGTTTTAATTTCTGAGGCTCCTCTCCAGTCAATGGAATTCTTTGCATCCATTGCAGACGAAACACGTGTGGCCTGGTGACTATAGAGTGCGTCTGGCGCTATTTCATTCTAGATATTGTAGCAGGTTAAACATACATAAATATATGCCCTTCATGCAATGAGTCGCCACACTCTAACCACCTCTTTGTAAGCCCAATTAATCCCAATCATCTAACACTCACTCCTTTACCTATAGTTTAATCCCCTCGAAACAGCAGGTTGCCTTGCCACCCAAATAGCTAAACAACCAGGAGTCTTACTTTTCAAAACGTTTTGTGGTTCAATCCAAGTCTTAAGAAAATTATTAAATTCCGTTTAAAAGAATATTTTTCGAAACTGTATAGAAAACAAATTAGATTATATTTCTGTAATACATGTAGCCAGCCGAGTGCAAGGAAGTCTGCATATATGTAGATTATATTATATTGTTTCTTGGGCCTACCGAAACTGTATAGAAAACAAATTAGATTATATTTCTGTAATACATGTAGCCAGCCGAGTGCAAGGAAGTCTGCATATTCGGTACATGGGGGTTATAAAAGTATTTTTAAAATGGAAATTCTTATAAACTGATCGATCAAAATCAAAAACAAAATACTCAATCAGATTCATGGTTCTGTAAACACTTGAATAAGTATATTTATTTTCATGAAGTTGTTTTGACAGAGCCCTTTGTAATACAATTTTGTATGAGTTTTTACTTGTCTGTAAAGTGGTAATTAATAATTTAACCTTTTAATACCTAAGTTCTAATAAACTGTATAATAAAACTGTGAATTGGTGAATATAAAGTCAATTTAACCTTCAATTTACCAATTCACACCAAAATATTTACACAGGAAAGTTAACAAAATAAATATATTAATAAATAACGTGTAATCAGCAACCATATGCGAAATTTCGAAATATCTTCAAAGATCACACATTTGAAATCTGAAGCAAACAGCACTTTGACCCGCTGTTTGATAAATTCAGTGAAAATTGAATCTGAAAATTCTTCAGTTCAGAAACATTGTTTTCTTTCAAAATAAAGGCAAACAATTGGGAGAAACGCACTTTCAAATGCTACATTAACAGTATTCACATACACACTAAAATTAAGTAAATAACCTCCGAAGAGAGGTGTAGTAAGACCCTTCTCTCTTAGAAAAATAATTACAAACTCAGCTGAGATAACAAAAATATCAACTTGGGAATGGTCCAATAATTTATAAAAATTATGTAGTCGGTTAATGCTATGTAAAATTATTGGGTACAATTTAAAACCACAAATACGAGTATATATATATGTACATATGATTGTATATATATTACTTCCTACATATTTAATTTATATTCTATATTTTAGTGGCCCGGCGCAAGAACAACAAGAATTTGGTTGGCAACCTGTAGGTTTTTAGGAATTAAAAATTATTTAGTA